>NW_017307193.1:432362-513877 GCF_000935625.1 Nanorana parkeri
CGGTGGGCGGCGCTCCAGGTGGGGTCCTAATTTAGGTGGCCGGCGACTGCCTGGAGCGCCGCCCACCGGAGCAGCAGTGACGCGATGCTCGGCGCGACGTGGTAAGTAAAAAAAAAAGTGACAGCCTCTCCAGCCCCACCGCCCATACATGCTGCGGGTGGCAGAACGGTGGGGAAGGAGCGGCACTATCTCAGGGTGGGGGGGGCCTCTCCTTCCTCTCCGGCCCCCCCAACAGGCGGAATGCCAGCGCCCGGTCGCAATCGTGACCACTGCGTCCCTGGTATTGCCGCCAGTGCTGGAATTTGTAGTCCTGTATAGCTGGTGGTATTCTGTGTTCCTGTATAATCATTATACAGTTATGCAGAATACCACCAGCTATACATTTTACATAGTCAGCATACCACCCCCCACAATCTCCCATCCCCCCCCCTCCCAGCCATCACCCATTGGGGCTTACCTTACTCCTGCAGAACCTCTTTCTTCTGAGTTCTTGGTGGCCAGTGGAGGGGCGCAGGAGAGGGTCCTCCCAATGACCCCCAACAGCAGGATGTGCTGGCCTGGCTGTGCCTGCAGAGACTGTACAGGCACCGCCAGGCCAGGCATTTTGCAGAGCCACCTGTCCTATCCTCGCACAGCAGCCGCAGGGACATACAGCTGTGACTGTCAGAGTTTACTGCAGTTCAGTGTAAAAAAACGGCACTACTTGTACTGTGCCGGTTCTTTACACTGAACCGCAATAAAGTCTGTGACAGCTGTATGTCCCTGCGGTGGCTGTGCGGGGATGTACTGTCACCAGTGCCACGGTTGGGAGAGGCAGAGAGCGGCTCTATCTGGGGGGGGGCATTTGCCCCGTTGCCCCCACCGGATCCACCACTGATGTCGGCAGCACTGAGCGGAGGAGCGCCGCGTCACTGCTGTGGGCGGAGCTCCAGGTGAAATCCTCTGGGCAGTCTCCGGCCACCTACATTAGGACCCCAGCTGGAGCTCCGCCAACAGCAGTAACGCTGCCCAGAGGACCCCACCACGGAAGGTAAAAAAAAAACATAGCGCAAGCTTCGGTGCTTTGTATCGGGGCATTTTGACAAGAACTTGTCAAAATGCCCTTTATCGGGCCCGATTCCGATGCTAGCATCGGTATTGGGACATCCCTACATTACATAGATAAGTAATGCATCTGTTTGGTATACTGTATATTGTAAAGTGAAATACATTTCAGTATAAGGCAGAAACCAGACAGTTGGATAACTCATATCTCTTGGGGTCTCTGGCAATGAGATGCACCTGAATTTCCAGGTCTGGCCACATCCTGAAGACATTGTTAGATTTCGCATGTGAGGATTACAGGGTTATATATATATAAAAAAGGGGGGGGGTCAAAAAAGGGTCACTAGTTTGGAGATATAGGAGACAAAAAAGTAACTAGATTCAAAATAATCCAAGCAATCAAAAAACAAATCAGAAAACAACAATGGAAAAAAAAATAAGGATCTCCAATATTGTAAGGGTAATATATAAAAGTAATACCTGTTGATTTAAATACCCTGTATCCCCTAGGGTTCTAAACAGTCTTTTGTAATAATCTGTTAATAGAGAATTTTCGAATAAGTACTCTGTGTATATATATTTATGAAAAAAGAAGAAAATAGCACTGCGCTTCAAACTCAAAATATTCCTAAAATGTGAGAAAAATAGTATGAAATGTGAAATTGTCACAAAGAGATAAACAATCTTGTGTCATACACAACAACTGTGTTGCATAATGCCTGTGCTGATGATAGTAATAAAAAACTCTTGGTCTAATGGTCTAGATGCTATAAACCATAATAAACATTCAGAGACCTAGGTGCTAGGATGAAGGAAAGGACCTCCACGGTAGTTTTCTCAGAGATACTGCCGGTGCCAAGAGCCACTCCGGACAGACAGCGCGAGTTGAACTCATAAAATGTGTAAAATTGTGTTAAATTTCACAAGTGATGTACAACTCCCTCTTAATCTACATAACCATATGTGAAGCCCATTACTTCTTAATACAATAAAGTCCTTGAAATATGTGGGGATATATCTTCCAACTTTTATAATCAACACCACGTCCGTGAATGCATTCAACACCACGTCCGTGAATGCATCCACGGACGTGGTGTTGATGATAAAAGTTGGAAGAAAAGGGGTCTGGTATCAATTGGGGGGAAACCACACACTTTTTTTCTCTTCTGCAGAATGTAAAAAATAAATAAATAATTTTTTAATGTCACTTTGCTTCAACCTAAATTCGTCCACAAACAAAAATTCGTACGGACTAGCGCTAACGAATTTCATCCCAATCCAAACCCCAAAACGTATTGACTTTCGGACCCGAATCCCGAAAAACGAAATAACGAAAAATCCGAATCAAAACGAAATGCAACAATTTTTTTGCCGGTGAACAGGACTAAAAATTATTGCTGTTTTAAAGCCAAAGGGTAGACACACCAAATAATAATTTGATATAGGTGAATTTGCAAGTTGTTACTTAATAAATAAAAACTATTTAGTGCATTATTTTTTAAAGCCTCCACTCTTTACAGCAGTTTCTCACAAGTGTCATATAGATGCATTTGTGTAATTCTTTAGTTTATGGTCCTTACTGCTATTCACCACCAATTACCTCCCATTGAACTCTTACTATAAATGCTTGGTTCATTTTGACACTATTTTAAAATTGAAAACAAAAATGTCCAGCTTTCAGGGGATGCTTTGGTCTCTAATGATGTCCCCTCAACAATCTACATATACCTCTATGATTGATCACTGCACCTTGTCACTGATAATGTTCTCTATAAAGGCTACATTGATGATTTGTTATTGATTTAGAGAGGTACCCAGGAAGAATGAAACTAAAATGATTCATATCAATGCTCTTGGTACCCCACTTGTCTTGACATTTACTTGCTCAGGCACTCAAATTAATTTTTTTGACCTTAATATCTATAAATTATGCAGAGGTAGTGAATTTTTGGGGAGACTTGGTTGTACCATATGGAAACTGACTGTAATAGTCTCTTCCATGCTAGGAATGCACATCCCCCTTCCCTCATTTGAAGTATTCCATTTGCACAGATGCTTAATGTGAAAAAACATTAAGTTAGCCATAGCAGTAAAAGAAACAATATAATTCTTCTACAGCAATAGCTAATGTAGAATCGGATGAAATGGTTGTCTGAGTAAAATAATAAGTGTATCCTTTGCAACTGTCAGAGAAATAACATCCGGTTTCACTGAGAATCCACAAAAATTATTATTGTCTCCAAGAAAATCAAAAGAAATCTGTAATCAGCAGTTTTTACATCGACCTATACAACTGCTATGATATAAAAAGTGATACGGCTCTGCTGGATCATTCTTTCTAGTTATCCACAATTGCTTTTTGCAAATTCCCAGTGAATGGGATTTCTCTCCTCCTGTGAAACGTGGCTATCTCAACCTAAATTGGGCTGTTATAGGTGTCATGACTGTACTACATGCAGCCAACTTATTACAGGTCATTTCTTTTTACATCTTCAGACTGAAAAACATATTTTAATCCATTACAGACTTACCTGTAGCACTGATTGTGTATTTTGTTATCTTTCTTTGTCCCTGTGCACTTTACTATGGCGGTAAAATTATGCCTCATGTTTTACCATGTAAGTATCCTTTTCTGAGTTTTCATTGAATGCTGATTAATTATGTCCCTCCCCATGGGAGTGACAGACAATGCCTACTGTTACAAAAAGAAGTGTGATGGATTCATTTTTTTTACAGACCCTTGCTCTTAAAGCACTACATGAGCAGCTATGCTTTACAGGTTTCCTTTCTGCAGCTTCTGCATACACACAGGTACTGTAGGTAGGCTAACACTCAGAGGGAGGGGAGAGCAGTGATTTTTTATATATTCTCCTGTGTGGCTCAATGTTCTCAATGTATTCCCTTCTATGATTATGCCATCCAAACGGTCCATAAACCCACAAACACAGCGCTCTCCTTTCGCAGCACTCGGCCGGCTGTCACTTTATTTTTTTACATGGGGGGGGAGTAGAAGTGTTTTAGGCTGCATTCACACCATTCACACCTTTATTATAGGTGCAATTAACAATTTCTGCGTCAGAAACTTGCGTTTTCCTGCAACAGAAATCCCTAAATTAGCATTTACAAATGGCAGCTGTCATCTAAGTTAATGATCAGGTGACAGCAGCTCCATGTAAACGCCTGCACACCGCATGTAAAGATACGTGATATGTTTACATTCCGCTAGGAATCAATCACTCTCCCTGGACGCATGTAATCAACAGCAAGTCCAGTTGACTTGACTTATTTTTTACAGATATTCTCTATAGCAAGCTTCCTATATTGTAGCAAGGCTTGTGTGTCAGCTATAGCCCTGCGATACTTACTAGTGGCCGGCCCTGCCCCTCGATTGCGCTTCTGTGTTTGGCTCTGCCCCCTGTTGTGAGGGGTGGGGCCTGTTGGTGGCCACGTGATTGGGCTGCTCAGTCTAAAATGCCCGGGCCTATTTTTAGTCCCAGTCCGGCCCTGCCTCCAAGGTAATATTTTCTGGGGTATTGCCATGCACAACACAGGAGCTTAGAGAGGTAAATGCATGGCTAAGGACCTGGTGCAAGAAAGAAGGCTTTGGGTTTCTAGAGCACTGGGCTGACCTTTCATTGGGGGTATGGTGTGCTAGGAAAGAGGTTTATGGCAAGGTTGGAGGAATGAGGAATATAATGATATAATTGGTATTGCTGAATCTTGGCTTTGTTCTTCACATGATTGGGCTGTCAATAGATATGCTCTCTTTCGGAGAGACCGGGTAAAACGAAAAGGTGGAGGTGTTTGCCTCATGAGAGGAGTGATGTAAAAGTGAATGTGAAAGAGGAAGCTGTTGATGGTGAGTGTGATGGTGCTGAGGCATTATAGGTAGAGTTGTTTATTGGTATGCATAATGCAAAGGTAATTGATGGAGTTTGTTACATGTCCCCCAGTGTTAATATAGAGGTAGAGACTCAGCACCTTACATAGATAGAAAGGGCTGTAAGGGCAGGGATAGTCATATCAATGGGAGATTTTTTACTATCCTGACCTTGACTGGCATAATGGCACAGCTGGAAGAGTAAAAGGGCAGACATTTATAAACTTATCTCATGACAATTTTATGGTACAGTTTGTAGAATCCCAAACTAGAAATGATGCTCTTCTGGAAATGGTAATCTCAAACAATGTGGAACTTATTACTAATGCTTATATAAAAGAACATCTGCGTAGCAGTGACCATAATATGATTTAATTTACCTTCAGTTGTAAACAACATGCACAAACTGGAAAAATAAAAACAGCTTAAGGTGAGAAAATTTTCCCATGCTGAGGGCTGCTCTTCAAGACTTAGGGGGTTACTCACAAAAGGAGTTGAAGGAGCCAGCCATAGCTTTGGCTGATCCTTTGGCTCTCTTCGGCTATTCACTATAGCCCATACAACAGCCAAAGGCAGCCAAGCCGAAGGCATATGCTTCAGTTCGACTGAGCAAAGTGCCACCCTCAGTGGGGCGCACGGCCTGCCAAACTGGCCGGCCGTAAGCCCCGCAATTGACAGCTGGGCGTAGCCAGCCGTTATCTCACAACTGGCTCCGCCCAGTTGTAATGACAGATCAGCATCCCCAAATGACCTGGGGACGCTGATCAGTCATTAAACAATAATAACTGGGCGGAGCCAGCTGTGACATCACGGTAAGCTCCGCCTAGCTGTTATTCATTGGGCGGGACCTGATAGAAGACTCTGGCAGGTCCCTGGCCAACAGAAAACATTGTTTTTTTTGTTTTTTTTTTAAATCTTACATTTTTTAAATTTAATATTTTAAATTTTTTAAAATTTTTATTCTACTTTTTTCATTATTTTCTATTCTCCCCACCGGAGATACTGAGCAGAATGGCCGAGCCGAATGCAGCTCGGTGGCATTCGGCTATTCACTCACTGCTGTTCGGCCCCTCTGTGAATAGGATCAGCTGAGTTGAAGTCCTTCTGCAGCCAAAGGCAGCCTATGTACGGCTAAAATCAGCCGTACTGAGCCGTAGTGAATAGCTGAACGTTGTTTGGCTCACCTCACTTCGGCTGGGTTATTCACTCGGTTGCCTTTGGCAGCTTTGTGAATAATCCCCTTGGACTGGGAGGGAATATTGTGATCAAAAAACACAGAACAGAAATGGGGATGTTTTAAATCAGTTGTTCACAAACACACTGCAAAATATATTCTCGTAAGCAATAAGTTTTAAAGGCTAAAAGTAAAACCAGTGTGGCTCACGTCCAATGTTAAAAAAGCCATAAAGAATAAGAAGGAACACTGTCGTCATTTGAAAGTTACAAAGAATATAACAAAATATGTAAAACGTAAATAAAGATTGCAAAGATTCAAAACGAACGAGAGGTTGCAAAAGAGTGCAAGACAAACCCCCATAAATTATTTAAATATATTAATAGAGAAAAGATCAGGTCTGATCATGTAGGCCCCTTACAAGATAACTCAAAGTTGGTAACTGGGGACAAAGAGAAGGCAACTCTATTAAATACTTTCTTCAGCTCTGTGTACACCAAGGAACATGGTGGAGTCCTTAAAAAAGATAATTAAATCCTCAGCTTTTTTTGCATATAGCTACTGCTAGCAAGCAGTAGCTATATGCAAAAAGTGTACAAAAACAAAAATGCTTTCAAAAGGGTTAATACTTACCTGTGTCTTCCCAGCGCGCTCCCGTCCGAAAATGTGAAAATTCTCGGGCGGCCGCAAAGCATCTTTGGGTGGGCGCATGCGCAGATCACATTTTCGGCCAGGACGCAAGGAGAGACACAAGGTAAGTCTATGGACGAGTTTCACCACCAGAGGAGTCAGCGCTGGATCGGAGACTCGCCGCAGCGCTGGATCGGAGACTCGCCGCAGCGCTGGAGGGACAGATGAAAAGGACAAGAAAGAAGAAGATCGGATTAAGAAGCATCATTAAAAGGTAAGTGCTGACATTAACATTGGGGGAAGGGAAAAACATTTTTGTATTTAATGTCACTTTACGCCTCAAGTCCATAATAGGGATGGCAGTGCCACAGCCTCTAATGAATCACAAATTATATGGTCCAAAAATAGTCAAACAAAATTAAGGTGAACAAAGCACCTGGCTTACACCCATGTGTCCTCAAAGAATTGAGCTGTATAATTTCAAAGCCATTGTATATAATTTTTAGAGACTCTCTAATGACTGCCTTGGTACCAATGGATTGGCGCAAGGCCAATGTGATGACTATATTTAAAAAGGGATCAAAGTCTTTACCAAGTAATTACAGACCTGTAAGCTTAACTTCAATAGTTGGGAAGATACTTGAAAGTTTGGCAAAGGGTCACATGCACATGTTCTTGCTTGTAAAAATTATTATAAGTGATAGTCAGCATGAATTCACAAAAAGACAGAAGTTGCCATACCAATCTATTGTCTTTTTATGAGGAAGTAAGCAATAAATTAGACTAAGGAATGTCTGTGGATATAGTATACTTGGACTTTGCAAAAGCGTTTAACTCTGTTCTCCACAGGCTTAGAGCTAATGTAATGTAAAGTTAAGGTCTGTAGGTATAGAGCATTCAGTCTGTAATTGGATAGAAAACTGGCTTAAAGACCGTATTAAGAGAGTGGTAATCAATGATTCATACTCTGAATGGTCTGCTGTTAGTGGTGTCCCTAAAGGTCCCCACACACCTTACGATTATCGTACGATAATCGCATGCAATGGACTTTTCGTCCGACAATCGCAAGGTGTGTGGGCAGTGTGCGACCGACAGTACTGTACAATCGTACGACTTTCGTCTTTTAAGCATGTTCGAAAATTCCAGGTTAGTCGTACGATGATCGTACGGTGTATTGTGTTATCGTCCGTCAAAAGTCATACGATTTTCACCAGGCATGCGCTGATAATCCCGAAACGAAGTGGATGTTGGAAGACTGGACCACAGCCGAGCATCCTTCTCTCCTCCAGCACATTGCCCTGGACCACTGGACCAAATATGTCAAACACGTCCGCAGGAGGCTCTGTAAATGTTTTACATATGTATGCGAAATGTTCACAGCAAACAATATTGTAGAAAAGCACCACTGATATAGGGCCAGCTCCATTACACCACAGATATCATACACTTGAAAGTCCCCTTACAATCCCCCCTGCACACATGTGGGACCCTATCCCCCAAGAAGATGTCAGTAACAAATGTCTGTCACCCTCATAAGGCCACAGGTGACATGCTACACGCACCCCTTCCCTTCTGTACATGGCCCCTGACTTGCGTGCACTTGTGCAGTGAGGAGGTACATCATCTTCCGAGCATCACATGTCTGAAGTGTGAACTGACTGTGCTCCAAACGCAGCTAACAGGAGCTGCTCTTCCTCCTGCATCCCACATAGTACAGACAGTGTACATGATGACTAGAGTGGCGCACGCGGTCCATGATCATGTATGAGACCTGAGAGTTGTCTGTGGCCCACATAGTAGGGACTATTGCCCCCAGGTTTTGACGTCGCCCCTACGTTTGCCACCATTGCCCTGTAGGAACATGAAGCAAAATATCATATAGTATACATATCCTGCTGAAGCACTGCTACATGTACTCCCAGCAATGTCACTCTGCACATCTTCCAGTGTACACACGTCCACATCCTCATCTGTATCGAATGCATGATGTATAAATATACATATTAACAATCTAAACGTCACCCAACAATATCAACATGTCATTGATAATAGTACATACCGCCCGATGTGTTGCAAGTTGCAACTGATGGAGGCCCACTGTCATCCTCATCCACCACAATGACCTCCACATCTTCCTCTGTAATAAAATGTTCAAAGGCATGAGGGGGAGATAAAAATAATGCTTCCCTTATGCATTTGTGCGTTCACTGCCCACCTTGTGAGTCCACAAGACTCACACACATCATGTTCGATGAAGTGGGCCGCAAATGCATAGGTGTCATTGAATAGATAAGGTAGAACGCTATCACTGTAAATGTATTAGTAAATACATACCACAGCCTTCAATATTGCCGTCTCCCGAAACCGCCATGTCCCCTTTCTGCGCCGTCCAGGAGAACCGACCGGCACTGGGCACTGTGAATGTACACATGAGAGAGGCATAGTTTTAGTGTGTTTGGAGAGATAATGGGGGGAATGCATCAAAGCACTTGCGACAGATTGAGCCTCTAAGATCATTTATTTGAATGTGCAAATCTGTCTTGTAATATGCATCCCTGTTTTGTTCACAGCCTGCACTACTTGTACAACTGCATGTATGTAGCTGCTTTTATGCACGTGTTTTCATCTGCACTTGTTCTGGGCTGTCTGAAACTGGAGTGTCACCCTACAAAACACCCACAACTTAAGTCCCCATGCCCACTTCTTCAAGATGCGCCAGTTACGCTTTGTGCCTGAAGTTACTAGTCTACTTTCCTGGAGTCTATTAAACCTCATTTATCAACAACATGACACTAGCGTCATGAATCTGGTGCAAATATATTCCGTGCAAGTTCAAACACTCGCAAGTGCTTTGATGCATTCCCCCCAATGTGTGTTATTAAGCAATGCAGGAACAGTTCATACCATAAGCCACTTTCCGCATAGGTGCCGAATCCTCCTCTATATCCTCATCACTGGGGTCATGGCTCGATTGCACTAGGGCAAAGAACATTGCAACATTACTGGATCAGCAACAATGATATCAGCACAAAGCAGGACGGCATGCAATGCTAACACGCAACTTACCATTAGAGGATATGTCCGAATCCAACGGGAAATATACACCTCTACCCTCCTGGCCAGGCCCTAGGGGCGAAACATTCGTGGCCAGGCTTTCTGCCTCACTCTCCCCTGCAGCTGGGGCATCATCTCTGTCACCTTCATGTCCTATAACACCAAACAATGCCATACATTACAAGAATATACAGGAGAACCACTATAGTAAGCAACTTGTTGAGTGCACATGGTGAGATGTCTATAGTACATATGGTGAGATGTCTATAGTACATATGGTGAGATGTTGTACATTGGTACAATGGAGCACTTAAATAGCTAGAAGAGGTGAATGCACTAGTATCAGATCTCTACCCTCCCTCACAGTTACAGGCCCGGGCCTAGTGCAATGCATGAACCAAAGAACATGAGTACAGCATGTTGGTGATCATAGTAAATAGTACTTACTTTTTCTCAGTATTTTGTGGATGTGAGCTAACTGCGTCGGCTCCCGTTTTTTGAGGTCACACCACCGTTTCCTCAGCTGCTCTGCTGACCTCTTCACACCCCATTTCTTCTCAATGAGAGATATCACCTTATCCAGGATCTGATGCTTGTGGACATTTTTGTGATGATACCTACCCTTGACACAATCGTAGTCCAGTCGTTCCATTAACCAGACCAATTCCACCATTTCCTCCAGCTTCATACTTGAGGCTCGTTTGCTCATGTTTCGGGGTGCTGTGACAGATGTGGAATTGTCCTGTGATGTAGACGGCCCCTTCATCTTCGTCCATTAATGGGCGCAATTCCAACGACCAATTGGTCGGTCACAGCTGACGTCACAGGGCGTGTTCGAAAACAGGCGCCGCGGAGAGGGGACCCGCGGACGTACGCAACGTCATTACGGGGCGTGTATACATACGCTGACTCACAGACTGTGTGCCCTCCTTCGTCTGATTAAATTGAGTGGCACGCGTGGTGAGTGTTTCTCCGCCCAATGAACGGTCATTTGGTCAGATAAAAGACGTAGTTGAACGCGGATTTTCGTTCCCAAAGTGCTGAAGCGATTCGCAGTAAGCAGCATAATGACATACTGCATTGCCACACATATAGCCACCTATTAGCTAAACGATTTGTAGATGTAACATGGGTCATGTCTGCAGTAGTCAGTGATGAAGGCTACCATTACATGCCATATTGTTTGATGTGAAGTTGTGTGGGTCACATGTTAGTCACCAATATGGTATTAGTGTACAGGTGTGTGAAAACATACATCACTCCTCAAAGGATATGTACCATAGCGGATTTGGAGTATGATTGTGTGATTGGAATGACAGCTTTTGACATGGAGGATAATTTAGGTTTTGGGGACTGGTAACCTATGTACGTATATGGGGACCTGCATAATGCTTGATTTTGCACTCCCACTATATCATGCATGCTGCATGTAATGAATGAGATATACTGCTATATTGCACCCATGAACAGTAATTGACGTAGGCCATTCATTGGTAGGAGCATATCACCCTCTCTTTAGGTCATTTGCGGCTTGTATGGGCTGCTCAAGGCCACTATCAATTCCTGCTTGCATGTGTTTGCGCTATATTTGGTTTGGTTATTATTGCAATGAACCACATTCTATCTGTCTTTTACACAGGCACGATGTCTGACCGGTTTTCTAAACCAGACTTCCTTCCACAATTCATAGATCTTTACCATCAACTTCCATGCCTCTGGAGAGTCAGTTCCCGTGACTATTGTGACCGTTCCAAACGAATGGAGGCATATAGTCAATTAGCTACATTGGCCCAGACCGTTTACCCCAAGGCAGATATAAATTATGTGAAGCATAAAATAGCTAACATGAGAACGGTGTACAGAAAAGAACAAAATAAGATTGCGGCCTCAAAGAAATCAGGGGCAGCTGCAGAGGACGTGTACCAGCCACGGCTGTGGTATTATGAGTCGCTTCGCTTTCTGGACGATGAGGAGGAAGCTCGCCCATCTATTAACAGACTTCAAAGACCACTTACTGATTCCACGGAAGGTGAATCCGTCATTGAGGAGCCAAGTGAGGACTTGATACCAAATATCCAGGTGAGTGGCATTTTGCAGCCACAAATAGTGCTCTGTTCTTTCAGGTTGCAGCATTGAAGATGCAGAGCATGGAGCAGCAGCAACGGCAGCACGCTCAGACGCTTGTGCTCCAAATCATGCATGATGGGCAGCATGGACTCCTTGGTCCAAACAACTAACTTTACCTTTCAGGTACACATACAGGTGGTGTGACACGTCCTGATTGGCATCCATCGGATGTGGGCACTGAGACACAGGCACCACATATGCTTCAGCAGCTAATGCCACAACAATGCATGCAACAACCCCCCATGCATCAGCAATACAACCCTGTACATCATTTGGGCCCACACTATGTGCACCATCCAAACCAATTAGCCCAGCAAGAGTTGATTCAGGCACAGGACCCAAACTATTGGGGTAGTGTTCCCTCAAGAGAATCTGACTCTCAGGTTTCTTTAGGGCCAAATATATACGCCAATCTTTAAGTTTAACTTCATGACATTAGTATGTTTGCAGCAACACATTTAATATATATTTTGACAGAAGACATGTCTTATTTATTTTGTTGGAGGTAAATGATACATATGTTTGACATTTCAATATGACAAATAAACTTACCTTCATATACTCGTCGTGTTGAAATTTGATTATTGCCGCACAGATTTCTGGTATGATCAAACCCAGGGCCTGTGGGGAAATTCCGGTGGTGAACTTGAGGTCCTCAAAACTACGTCCTGTGGCAAGGTAGCGTAGGGTAGCGATGAGCCTCTGATGGGGGGGAATTGCTTTGCGCAGCACTGTATCTGCCTTCACAAGGTGAGGGGACACCAGTGTCAACAGGGTGCTGTAGGCATCATCAGACATCCTGAGGTAGTTCCTGAAGTCCTCAGGATTGTTCTCTTGCAATTCCTGGAGAAGAGCAACATGGGAGTAGCGGTCACGCATACGCAGCCAATTCTTCACCCAAATGCGCCTTGGAATTGACCTGCGTTGACGATGAGTGCGTATGGCAGCAACACCAACCATGATGATAAGCATTTCTGGCATATCGTGATCCATCATTTGCTTGCAACAAACAAGTGCGGGGGATGGTTGCTCTGAAGTCCTTAGCTTTTATCTCAATTGATGTCCAATGAACGCATCCTTGGCTGCGGGAACATGAGATCATTTCCGTTCCGACGATCGTACGAAAAATAACGCCGCATTGTAGTGCGGTCGCCCTCTTATCGTACGGTTTTAAAAGGGTCGTACGGAAATAATCATGCGATAATCGTAAGGTGTGTGTCCAGCTTCAGGCTCAGTGTTGGGTGGTTTAATCTATTTATAAATGATATAGAGTTGGGGATTAAAACAACAATTTCTGTATTTGCAGATGACACCAAGCTATGTAGTGGAATACAGTCCTTACAGGATGTCTCCAACTTACAAGCAGACCTGAATGCACTGTTTGATTGGCATCTATTTGGCTAATGAAGTTTAATGTTGATAAATGTAAAGTTATGCACTTGGGGACTAAAAACATGCATGCTTCATACAATCTAGGGGGAGTATATTTGGAGGAGTCAATGATGGAGACAGATCTGGTAGACCATAGACTCAATAATAGCATGCAATTGCAAGCCGCAGTTTCTAAACAAGCAAAAACTCTTGTATTAAAGGGGTATAGACTCCAGAGATAGAAACAAAATCCTGCCCCAGTACAAAGCATTAGTAAGACCTAATTCAGAATATGCAGTTCAGTTGTAGGTCACTGCAGAGGACCAGGGGCACTCTGGAGGAAAAGAGGTTTACCTTTTGCATACAGAAAAGGCTTCACAGTTAGAGCTGTGAAAATTTGCAATAGACTCCCGCAGGAGCTAGTTATTCACTGAGTGGCCAGATTATGACTACCCCATCAGTTCTTCGTTAGGCCACAATATAACTCCACAAGATGCCTTCGTTGGGCCGCCTCGTGACTCCACAAGATGTTGAAAGGTGATGCGAGGAATCTGACACTGCACTGTTGCCCTTCTGTTGTCTTGCACCAGTCTTGCCACTCTCTGTTCTGCCCTAACATTGATTAGTCGCTGATGGCCACAATTCGCACGTTCAGACCCTGATTTTCAGCTGACAGTCAGTCTTTAAACACTTTAACAATGAGCCCCTCTTGAACATTTAACGAATTCTGCTGTTTTGCTGATACTCGCTCCATGACTCACGCCAACAATCATCCCACGTTCAAAGGCTGTTAAATCACGCTGTTTACCCATATCTTCAGAAAAAAATCACTTCTACTGTCGTGGTAAACAACTTGCTTCCCTATTTATAATGGTCTGGCCCTCTAGCAACTTCAGCGCGCTATTATAGCTAATTTGCCTACAAAGTCAAATTAAAACCAGAGATTGTTGATCCAAGGAATATCTGATTGCCTTATGGGGTCAGAAAGTGTCTCAGATCCTTGTACATTGATCTTACGACAGGTTTTGCCCCATCTCTGAGCTGCTCAGTTTCCTGGCAATCCGCCCTGAACCTAATTGTTAAAAGGCTTGTGCATCTGTGCTTTAGTGTTCAAGCTAGTATCCAGACCTCCCTGTTTTCTGTGGTGTTTGCTGTTTGAGTATAGCTTCTTTTCAGTGTCTTTGCTTGATCTTGTTACTCTAAGGCCCGGTGCAGACCTCCGCGATCCAGGATCGCACGGTCCTGCACAATGCAGGCAGTGATTTGTTGTACAGCCCCATCGATTTAAACAGGGTGACATCCGTGCAGCGATCGCTGAAAAAAGGTACATGTACCTTTTTTTGCGATACACAAAGCACAGCTGTTTTAGCCGTGATCATGTTTGGAAGCACGGGCGGAATTGCGGCGGGAAACCACGCAATCCACCCGGCGTGACTGGGGTGCCATTAGAAAATAATGGCACCATCAGCGCGATCGGTTCACACCTTCAGTGGCTCTGGTGAAAACCAGGTGGCTCTTTAGATCCTGAAACTCTGGCGCACCCATGTTTGATTGTGCAGTCACACTGTCCCTGCATCTTCAGAGACAAGTATCCCTGCACACTCCTATTTCAGTTGCAATATACTGCTATGCTCCAGTTCTCTGTTCATGACAGGATGGAATTTTGTTCTGCCCCTGTTGGAGAAAATTGAACCATGCTCTTTATGGTTTTTGTTTTGCCTTCCTCTGGATCAACTATGGGTAACTGTGGGCATAGCGTTCTGTTTTAGGTTTTTTTCTTTTCTTATCTTTATAGGTTGAACTTAATGAACTTGTGTCTTTTTTCAAAATGACTATCTATGTAACTATGTATCTATCTTTGTTATGCTGCCATTCCACCCTGCTTAGATATTAGACATGTGCACCAGCAAAAAATTTGTTTAGTTTAGTTTCGTTTTGAAAAAAAAAAAAAAATTTGTTTAGTTTAGTTTCGTTTTTCGGGTCCGAAATTAAACTTTACTCTCCCATGGCTGGACTTGAACCAGCGAACTTCACAATGGCAATCAATTATTAAGCTACTCTATAGCCTCTGTACTTTAAGCAGAGAAGCATTTGATATATATGACTGCAATATGTAGCAGTTGACAGCTGAGGATGTCAAATGGGCGGAGCGAGCCGTGACATCATGGCTCGCTCCGCCCATCTGTTGACTTTCAAACTGAATGTCATTTTTGTTTAGTTTTCATCAGATTCGGGTGGTCGTCTGCGGCGGGAATTTTTTTATTTCGGCGGGTCGGTGGGGGTGCTGCATCCTGATCCTGACTCTGGATTACATCGATGGAGCCATTTTTTGGAGTCAAAAATTGACTGTTTGTTTTTTTTTTGCAATTAAAGGATTTTGTCAAAAGTCTCGACTTTTTACTAACTATTTGATTTAACTCTTTAGTGAATGGGTAGGGGTACAAGTACCCCTTACTCATTCACATGGGGGGGACGGAAAATTTTGCTGCAACAGAATTCGCCCAATAACGAATTTTGTTGCGTCAAAATGACATTAGGGGGGAACAAAATTTTTTGTTTTTTTGTTTTTTACAGTCTGCAGAAGATGAAAAAAAAAAGCCTGAGGTTCCCCCCAATTCATACCAGAACCTTTAGGTCTGGTAGGAATGTTAGGAGAATGCCAATTCAAAAGCAACGAAATTCGTCCCAATAACGAATTTCGGGAAATCGGGAATTTCGGATTCGTTTGCATTAATCTTAGCTGTAATTCGGAATTCGAATGCATCCGAATCTCCGAATTTCCGAAAATTCGTCCGAAACGAATTTCGGAACGAACCAAATCGCACATGTCTATTAGATATTTGCCTCTGTCATTCCCATATCTGCTTTGTGTGTTGTTGTTACTTAGTAACGCCAAAGAGCCTGGGTCATGATGTTACTTTTGGTGGTACAAGTTGCTAGGCAACGCCCCATCCAAGCTTGTTCTATTTCCACTGGTTGGCTGTTACTTGTGGTCCCCCTTGCTGAGTAAGTGCTTTTTTTAACTGCTCACTGGCATATCGTACCATCTATTAATGTGATGCAACTGTATTGTGTACCTTATGTAATGTTTGTTTGCATTTACTCAAACCAGCTGGTTTGTACCCGTTGTCCCTCTTATATTGCATTTGGATTAGGTCTGTATGCATTTAGATGCATTATTATTCTTTTATATACATATGTAGTTTTGCACTATTGATGACACACATGACGTGTTGAGTGGAGAGTTTTCTGCTTCACGCTCCACTTGAAGTCCTAGCGTCTACTCTAGAAGATACATTTTATTTAAAACAAGCCCAATAAGGTTAAAAATGGTAAGTACATAAATGTGAGAATACACATAAGTGAATATTCCCCCCTTAAAAATAATTTCCCCATTCCTATAATAGTAATATATAATAGTAAACATGTGAAGCATGAATCATTGTAAAAAAAAAAAAGTATACACACACACGTGGAAGTGAGCACAGCAAAATATAAAGTTTTGTTTTGTCTAGTAAGCCAGTGTATGTCACATTCAATTTTCATGATCATGTTAAAATATCATTTTCCTTATCAATTATATTATCATATCCATTAGAATACAGCATGTGCTCAGGGACAAATTAAACTGGAATACTAATAAGGGACAGGTCATGATAATATCCCATCAAATTCAGCAAGGATTGCAACTACTTTATAGGCCAGCCTCTAATGAAAATGCCTAATTGGACATGAGTACTAAACAATAATTCCCTGTGGCACAGAAATCGGACAAGGTTATGACAATAATTAAACTAGGTAACAAAATACTCACACTTTTAATTTAGTAAAATTAACATGCATTTGTAAATCTAAAGCAACATAAGTATATAATTGTTCTAAATACCATATACTAAAATGTACAACATAACTAGAATATGCTGATCAAAACTTTCCAAAGAAAGTAGTAGAGACATTTTGGCTCAAAATTAGGTGCTTTTTCCAGCAAATAACTGGTTCTTTATTGTTTTTTCCAGTGGCGTACCTGGCATGTTTGAGACCTAGGGTAGTAATCTTTTTAACACCCCACCAGTTCAACAACTACCACCACACATGCTCATCTATGTTCATCATCAATTCATCAACAATCCATCCCCTCACAGCTACCTCCACATGTATCACTTCATTGTATCACTGAATTGTATTGTGATTGTAATGTCTTCCTTATATGGTAAAGTGCTGCACAAACTGTTAGCGCTATATAAATCCAGTATAATAATAATAATAATAATGTGTAAAAATAATTTTTGGTACTAATCATGAAATTAAGCAAATACTAATAATTAGCAGAGTCAGTGAAGTTGTTTTCTATGGAATGCTAAGCCCGTACAAATTAACTGGAAGAAGTCTAATCTAATAATTCAGAAGCTGAAGCCAATACAGATCAGGTCAGGATATAAAACCTTTAGGCCTGGACCAACCACAGGAACAGGTAAAGGCTGACATGTGATTGTCAATTCAGACTAACTCTTACATACTGTATGCACCAGTACCAGCTGGTGAGGGTGGAGGCTCTAAAAAGCTATAAACAGAACAGAAGAAGAGGCAAAGGTCAGGCACACAAGAACAGAAACACACAATGATAGAAGAGGAAAAACATACAATTTGAGTAGTTATAAAAGAAAAAAACACACCACACAACCTTATGACTATGGGGTCTATTCACAAAGCTGCCGAGGGCAGCCGAGTGAATGACCGATCAGAAGTGAAGTGAGCCGAACACTGTTCGGCTATTCACTTCAGGCTGGTACGTCTGATTTCAGCCGTATATCGGCTGAAATCAGCCGTACATCGGCTTGCTTCGTGTGGCTTCGGATCAGCCGAACATGCTCAGCATGTTCGGCTGATCCGAAGTGCAGAAGGAGTTCGACTCAGCCGATCCAACATCTGGATCGGCTGAGCCGAACCTCCGGCAGGCTTCTCACTGCTGTTCGGGCTATTCTGAAAGATCCCGAACAGCAGTGAGAAGCCTGCCGGAGGTTCGGCTCAGCCGATCCAGATGTTGGATCGGCTGAGTCGAACTCCTTCTGCACTTCGGATCAGCCGAACATGCTCAGCATGTTCGGCTGATCCGAAGTGCAGAAGGAGTTCGACTCAGCCGATCCAACATCTGGATCGGCTGAGCCGAACCTCCGGCAGGCTTCTCACTGCTGTTCGGGCTATTCTGAAAGATCCCGAACAGCAGTGAGAAGCCTGCCGGAGGTTCGGCTCAGCCGATCCAGATGTTGGATCGGCTGAGTCGAACTCCTTCTGCACTTCGGATCAGCCGAACATGCTCAGCATGTTCGGCTGATCCGAAGTGCAGAAGGAGTTCGACTCAGCCGATCCAACATCTGGATCGGCTGAGCCGAACCTCCGGCAGGCTTCTCACTGCTGTTCGGGCTATTCTGAAAGATCCCGAACAGCAGTGAGAAGCCTGCCGGAGGTTCGGCTCAGCCGATCCAGATGTTGGATCGGCTGAGTCGAACTCCTTCTGCACTTCGGATCAGCCGAACATGCTCAGCATGTTCGGCTGATCCGAAGTGCAGAAGGAGTTCGACTCAGCCGATCCAACATCTGGATCGGCTGAGCCGAACCTCCGGCAGGCTTCTCACTGCTGTTCGGGCTATTCTGAAAGATCCCGAACAGCAGTGAGAAGCCTGCCGGAGGTTCGGCTCAGCCGATCCAGATGTTGGATCGGCTGAGTCGAACTCCTTCTGCACTTCGGATCAGCCGAACATGCTCAGCATGTTCGGCTGATCCGAAGCCACACGAAGCAAGCCGATGTACGGCTGATTTCAGCCGATATACGGCTGAAATCAGACGTACCAGCCTGAAGTGAATAGCCGAACAGTGTTCGGCTCACTTCACTTCTGATCGGTCATTCACTCGGCTGCCCTCGGCAGCTTTGTGAATAGACCCCTATGTATTACAGATTCATTGGGCAATTCGTCCAGGGAACATTCATCCCAAATATTCCTTTAACTATTCAGTGGTACTCTCCCATTACTCTATTTGTTATGCAGGCAGCTGACAGGCAAACCTTGTAAAATCGACTGTTACCAAGTCAAATATCATTTGAATGTTCAATATACTGTAGAGGTTATTTTCCTATTTCTGGTTGACTCTTAAAGGGAATGTTTGGGAAAATCTTACTAAATAACCTTTCTTTCATTTGCAGACATGCTTTCCATGGTTTAGGCCTCATTCACACACGAATCGGCCTGCACGTACAGCTCCGTGCTGCGTGTGGGGCCGTACCAAGTAGCTGCCGGGAAGGACAGGTGCTGCGTGTGATTAGAACGCAGCCCCCGTTCTTCTCTATGGGGATATACACGCGACCGTACGCCCCCCTACGCTCACCTCATTTGCAGGTCCGTAGGGGTGAGGTGAGCGTAGGGGGGCGTACGGTCGCGTGTATATCCCCATAGAGAAGAACGGGGGCTGCGTTCTAATCACACGCAGCACCTGTCCTTCCCGGCAGCTACTTGGTACGGCCCCACACGCAGCACGGAGCTGTACGTGCAGGCCGATTCGTGTGTGAATGGGGCCTCAGTGTCAATTTTTATTGAAAAAACAAACAAACACAGAAAAACAAAACATAGCCACTCTTTACAAAACTAACCGGCCTTGCTCAGCAGCCATGCAGACTGCTATTCCCATAGCAAGCTTACCTGCATGCAATGGTGAACTGGTCAGGGGTTCATGGACTCCTAAAATAAGTTCACAGGGGAGGGGGGAAGAGCACCTTCTTTCATTCTATGGGAGGAAGTTAAGTTAAACTGTACTTTAACCTCCCCACATGCCAACACCCTTTCCTGGGCACCAGGACTACCAGGGGTGTCAAAGAGCCTAGTGCCCATCAGCATGGGGGCACCTGTGCTTTGGGAGGGGAACCTCCATTTTCTAAAGCACTCTCCCAATATTAAAAGGGCATGTGAGGGGGGGGGGATTACACTTTCTGCTCCATTGCTATGGAGATACCAATCTGAAAGCCATAAGACAGAACAAGCCTCTATCACCCAAAGAAATGCTAGAGATTTATTGTGAAAAAGTTTTATTTACTCCAATGCTCACTGGAAGACACTGCACTTCTATTATTCAATGTGTGTGACATCCAATATCTGTCCCAAAAGAGGAGAGGCAAAGGTCACGGAACATAAGGGGATTGGTTCTTGAAATTCAGAAGAATATAAGTGAGTGATCACACCGCTGCCTGCAGGACCTTATGTACAAAATGTTCAAGTGTGACTGGAAGACCAGGTAGTATTTTTCCTAAATATGTCAATTGTTTCATTCCAAATACAAATTCAGATGAAATTTAGTGCATTCTGATGTATCCAAATGTCCGAATTCTAATGAGGCCGAATGCAAATGAATCCGAATGTTCTTTTAATGAAATTTTAGGATAATCAGAATTTAATTTAAAATTCAACTAAATCGGACACGTGACTGTTTCCTGGCCAATTAAAAAAACCTTGTTTTAAACTAAATTAACTTTCAAAAGATCTGAATCCGAATAACAAAACGACGTTCAAACCAGAAACCCGAAAGAAAGAAAAAAATCGGAAACAAAACTGATGTTGGAAACCACAAGACATACCCACTGCTTTGGTAGAGTGAGCGGTGACTAGGAATGGAAAATCCCAATGCTTCGGGGCATAAGTCTGAGAAATGAACTGTTGAATTAATTGTCGAACGGTTGCACTAAACACAACAGCACCCTTGTGAAGGCCATTTGAAAAGGTACATGAAATTGGTCTTCCTAATGGAAGCTGTAACAGAATGATAGACTCTAATAGGCCATACCCACATAAATCAAGTGCAGGGCAATTTCCTTTAAATAGACCAGAGCTAGACAAACGTAAGGAAGTACATTGTCTTTAATATGGTGGAATAAGGACACAAACTTAAGCGATAAAGGAGACCTATGTCATAAGACCTTACTCCTGTAATGAATAAAACATGGCTGCCAGCCCCAAGTCCTTTCTTGCCAAAATGATATCAAAAAGAAAAGTCACCTTTTGAGACAAATTAAACAAAGTAATGGTAAAAATTTGTTCAAGAGAGTGCTTTCGGACAACTGAAAGGACCAGTTAAGATCCTACGGGACAAGGTGTAAGGATTTAATCCAGCTGCGATCAGGGATTGATCGCCAACGACGCCCACTATTGCCTCATCACTAGCAGTCTCCGCCCCAGCTGTCAGCATAAAACAGCATGGAGGGGAATGGTCGGCGTCTCAGTATTGTAACTGGTACGCTGACCATTCCTGCAGCAGCCAGACCTCACAGCCAGACCTCACAGCCAGACCTCACAGCCAGACCTCACAGCCAGACCTCTCAGCCAGATCTCTCAGCCAGACCTCTCAGCCAGACCTCTCAGCCAGACCTCTCAGCCTTACTGCCAGGACCACCAACACCACCAACTTGTGCCGGAGCTGTGCACACTACCTTACCTACCACAAAGCCTCTCGGGATTCCATAGAGAGAGCCCCATCAAGAGCCTGCATCTGATCTCATTCAGCTGGCATGATCACTCCTGAGAAATCTTGAACTCAACTCTCCCAGCAAGGAATCCTCTATTTCTCTACAAACACTCCTGATTGTCAGCACTGTCAAACCGCAAGTATATTTGCAAAGTAGATTGCCCATGAACTTTGTGCAAATAGCATGCCAAGACTAACAAGCAGGCTCACAGATAAAACTGCATTGGTGTATCCTGTATGAATTAATACAGTTGCATAAGTTATTCCTACGTATTGTTTCCGTGTATTCTTTTGAAAGAGGGGTTTGTGTATGACAATCCACCCACTGTGCATTACTTACTTATCCGCAGCTGAGTTCCACAGAAGCCAAACCTTACACAAGGGGTGGGTTCACAGGAGGATAAATGTGAGCAACCCACTGTTGTAAATCAAGGAATAATTCACTAGAATCTGGCGGAATGGAATAATCAATGGCAAAATATGTTTTCAGCACCAAATGCTGAAGAATGGGGCGTGGCTGGCGCATGGCGGAGTGAGTCGCATGTTTCCTCTGCTCCCGTGCGTGGTGCCCCTTTCAGCCTTTCTAAAGCTTCATTAGCACTCCAACCGCCTGATGGGAACCAAAAGACACCCCAAGACGAACCCGGGCACGGGTGGACGCAGGTCGGGAAAACTTTCCACCTTCTTTCAGCCCTCGCATAGGTCGCCACAAACACCCGCGGCCTCGCCGTCTGCTTCGGGCCTACCTGACCGTGCCCGGACCTCGCCGCGTGGGGACTCTCCTTCCGATCGGACAAGTACTACGGCCAGTGTGTCCTCGCCACGGATCGACCCTCCGCCCTCCCCATCGATGGCCTCGGTGTCGGAGGAGTCTATGGACCCAGCAGATTTAGACCGGGAGGAGGGTGACCTTATCCACTGGGGGCCCGTAACCACTGTTACGGGCCCCCAGTGGTTTGTAGTAAGCTTTCTAGACTATCGATGCGTGTCATATGGGCTCTGTACCTTTCCATGATACTGTTAATCTATGCGGAGTCCTGTGGACCACTATGCCTGTCTGCCTGTTATTATCATCTACATATGCTCTCTGTTTTTCTTTGTTTTGTTTTCTCACAAAATTAATAAACTTGATTTGATCAAATGCTGAAGAATGGACTAGACCAACTCAGTATCATTATTAGTATTATATTATTGTACAGGATTTATATAGCACCAACAGTTTGCACAGCGTTTACAATATCAGGAAGACATTACAATCCCAATACAATTCAAGACAAGCTGGTAAGGAGGGCCCGGCCCATGAGGGCTTTCATCTAAAAGGGAGGGGCAAGTGATACATGAGGAGGTAGCTGTGTGGGGATGAATTGTTTGAGAACGTGATGGTTGAGTGGTTAGTTTGAGGTGGGATAGGCTTCCCTGAAGAGATGAGTCTTGAGGGATCGCCTAAAAGCACTCAGAGTGGGAGATAGTCGGACAGGTTGGAGTAAAGAGTTCCAGAGGATGGGAGAAACTCTAGAGAAGTCCCGGAGGCGAGCATGGAAAAGGCGTTGACAAGAGGGCTGGAAAGCAGGATGTCTTTGGAAGAGCGGAGGGGACAGTTAAGGTGATACTTTGAGACAAAGTGTGTGATATAGCTGGGGCAGAGTTGTGGATGGCTTTGTAAGTCGTTGTTTTATATATATTATTATTAAATAATATTTAGAATTTTATCCTTTGGGCTATTGGAAGCCAGTGCAGGGATTGGCAGAGGGGGTTTGCAGACACTGAGCGGTTGGTTAGGTGAATGAGTCTAGCAGCAACATTCACAATAGACTGAAGGGGGATAGCCTGTGTAGTGGCAGGCCAATGAGGAGGGAGTTGCAATAGTCAAGACGAAAGATAACAAGTGAGTGAATTAATAATTTTGCGGTTTCATTGGTGAGATTGGATTGGATTTTGGAGATGTTACGAAGGTGAAGGCGGCAGGATTTGGATAGTGATTGGATGTGGGGAAGAAAGGTGAGGTCTGAGTCAAGGATGATACCTAGGACCTTGGCATGGGGGGAGGGTTGGATAGTTGTGTTATCAATCTCAAGGGATAAGTTGGGGGATGGTGCATGGGTGGGAGGAAATATAATGAGCTCAGTTTTTGAAAGGTTGAGTTTTAAGAAGTGTTGTGACATCCAGACTGATATGTCAGTTAGTAGATTAGTGACACGCAGGGACACTGAGGGGGTGAGTTGTGGAGTAGAAAGATATATTTGAGTGTCATCGGCATAGAGAAGCCATGTGAGGTTGTTAACTGACCAAGGTAGGAGGTGTAGATGGAGAAGAGAAGGGGTCCAAGGACAGAGCCCTGGGGGACCCCTACAAAAAGAGGAGGGGAAGAGTTAGATTTGTAGGTGACACTAAAGGAGCGCTTAGATAGGTAGGAGGAGAACTATGAGAGAGAGGAGTCTTGTAGGCCAAGCGAGTGGAGTTTTTTGAGGAGGAGCAGGTCAACAGTATCAAAAGCAGCAGAAAGGTCTAATGGCAAGGAGTAAGGAGTAGTGGCTGTTGTTTTTAGCAGTTAGTAGGTCATTAGTGAGTTTTAGGAGGGTGGTTTCAGTGGAGTATAGGGGTCGAAGGCCGGACTGTAAGGGATCGAGAAGGTTGTTATCAACGAGGTGGCAGCTCAGGCGGCGTTAGATAAGGCGTTCTAGGAGTTTGGAGATGAATGGGAGTGAGGGGATTGGTCTGAGATTGTTGAGGTTGGTCTGGTCCAATGAGGGTTTTTTGGGTATTGGTGTGACTAGCACATGTTTTAGAGGGGAGGGAAAGATGCCAGTAGAGAGTGAAAGATTGAAAATGTGAGTAGGAGAGTGTAGGATAGAGTAAGAGGGTGACCGAAATAGTGGTGAGGGAACTGGGTCCAGGGGTCAAGTGTGAGGTGGGTGTCAGAGAAAAGCTTTGTAACCTCCTCTGTGGTGACAGGGTCAAAAGAGGAAAGTACCGTATATACTCGAGTATAAGCCGAGATTTTCAGCCCATTTTTTTGGGTGAAAAGTGAGTGATGGTGGGTCTGGTACATTAATAAGGGAGATGACTGGACAGTTGTGATCTGATCCCCAATTGTATCTATTTTGTTTTTGAAATGAATGGCAATGTCCTGGGCAGTGAGTGAGTTAGTGGGTGGTGGAGGACATAGTAGAGAGTTAAAAGTAGAAAAGAGTTGACGTGGTCTGGATGAGAGTGTGTTAATGAGAGTGAGAAAATAAGTCTGTTTCGCAGCACGGAGGAAGGAATTATATTTTAGGAGGGCAGCTTTATACAGGGTGAAGTCTTGCAAAAGCCTAGTTTTCCACCACAGTCATTGAAGTACATGGCTATGTCTTAGATGTCTTGTTTCTTTTCTTAGCCACGGTTGTAGTGGACGTGGTCTAAGTCTGTGTGTAGTGAGGAGATCCAAAGTGTCTAGGGAGGATGAGAGCGAGCTGTTGTAGACAGTAAGTATTGGAATTGAACCTTAGTCATTCACCATAGTGAATATGCATTTCACATATCTTCTCTTGTATTGTACAGTTACATACTAGATGTTATCTTCTCTCTTGTACTGTACAGTTACATACTATATTTAAAATATGATTGGATGGTATTGGTTGATCGACATCAAAGTGTTGCTGTGCTAAAGCTGCGATTTGTATTATTTTAATGCTAGTAGTAATTTTTTACTCTGATAACAAGGCAGGGCCCCCACAATACTCTTATATTTTACTGAACTTTTTTGCTCTGATTATGTTTTTACATTAGTTTTGCCACGTTCTCCCTCATCCAAAATGGACAAGTTTGACATATGCAAATATGAATGTAACTTTTGCAAACAGAACCAGAGAGAAAAAAAATGTGTATGGATATA
This sequence comes from Nanorana parkeri, assembly GCF_000935625.1. Lineage (NCBI taxonomy): Eukaryota > Metazoa > Chordata > Amphibia > Anura > Dicroglossidae > Nanorana > Nanorana parkeri. Next base: position 458,022 of record NW_017307193.1, read on the forward strand.
TTTGGTGAATAGTGAAATACAATTACAACTTTGACTTTAGGGCATACATTTGGGAATAGAAATGCCTTTAAACCACTTGCTGTCCAGAGCAATTTCTTACTATTTGCACACACATAACATAATCTGAATTTTTGGCTAGAAAACAGCTTCAAACCCCCCAAAAATGTTTTTTTTTCTGTAAGCAGAGGCCCTGTAGAATAAGAAAATGCTAGTTGCAATTTTGAATGTTAAACGGTATTTGTGCAATTGTTTATCAAACCAGTATTTTTAGGATAAAATACACAAAAATGAAATTTAGTGCACAGAAACAATATAATATCCAATTTGTTGGTGAAATATAAAAGATGGGGTCACGTCGGGTAAATATATACCAAACATGTCAAGACTTAAAATTGCGTTCGCCCATGAAGCTACAAAAAACGTCAAATACCCAGAATGTCCCATAGGGGACAATTTGAAAGCCTTTACCACTCATCAGTTTAGTGCTAACAGTGATTGATGGCCCAGGTTTGAGAATGTCACCAGCACACCAAGGGTAAAGTGAAATCAGTCCATTTAATGACACAGCATTGTCATTCAAGTGCAAGGCCGCGCAGGGTCCCCTTCATCAGGCTCAGAATGTGCTCAAGACCTCTGATTTCTCCTCTTTATGGAGACATCAGAGGACTTTCAGACCCTAATGTCACCTTCAGCGCTGATACATACTTGATTTCCTTCAAAGAAGAGCTGCAATAGCAAGAGACAATCTCAGAAACCTAAAACGGTGGGAGTCCAGTGCTGACCGCACAGATATTGGGACTTTTTTCTGTCGGACTCCCGATAGACCCACCCACCACAGCCTGTCAGCTGCCTCTCCTGGCTTAATACAGGAAGACTAGGAACCCTATACTCGGCAACTGTGCCACCCGCACCCACCAGTATACAATCTACAGACCAGAGACTAGCAGACCCACATCCCCTTAAAGAATAAGACTACAATCAACAAAAGCAGAAGTCAGAATCCACAAACTGCACCCCTCGACGATAACGCCACTACACTCCTTGCCTATTGGACTACAGAAGACCGACATCCCTCTAAACAACGGATCGCAACCAGGAATCCCTGAAGAACCAGAACCAACCATATCTACCCCTCGCCGATGACTTCCTCCCCGGTCCCTGTCCGTATGTTTTCTGAAGCCGCTCAACCAAACAAGTACACTTAGTATTAATTTCAAAACCTAATAGACACTGCCCCCCCCCCTCTCCCCCTCAGACGAGCGCTGTATTTAGGTACGTTGTCCTTGAAGCCTTGCATCCTCTGACTGCCCTATTGCGATTCTCTAACATTTCTTATCAGTGGGGCTACCTATTTTCCCTTTTAGCACTTTGCAATGGTCAAACTGTGATACTCCAGACACCTGCGGATATACCAACGTTTTTCCAACACGTGGGCCTGTCCACACCTGCACTGGAGCCCAGGCCTGATCCTCTACCTCCCACCTTTTCCACACTGCAGAAGTTGGATCAGTGGTCAGAAATCACATATCCAGGTAAATGTCAGGGGCCTCAGTCCTCCTCTTTAAGGCAACGGCAGACCCCCTCGTCTTCTTGCCCAGACCAAGGCTGACATCTCCTCTGTTGTTCCTTCTTCTACTTCAGCATAAGTGGCTTCCTTTTGCCTTTTTGGAAGCTTGTTTTTGTTCTTACTCCATTTTTTTCATTTGCTATTGACATTTTGGACGCTTCCTCCTACTTTCTCAGGATTGCCCAGGACTGCCACCTCCTATACACGCCTCTCGGTATTTTCTGTATGAGTCTGTTCTGGTTGTGGTGGGTGAGGATGGGAGTTGATGCTGATGATCTTTTGTTATACCTCTCGGACCCTTCCCTGTTGTTCCCCGCTTTGTTGAAAGAATTCCAAACCTTTGGTAGAGTCAGTAACTTTAAGGTCAATTACTGCTACTTTACTGGATAGGTTGCGTCCTACTTTTCAGAGCAAATTCCCTTTCTTGTGGCAACATTCAGCATTGAAGTATTTGGGGATTTATGTCCTTTCTGACCTTAAGTTGTTATACTTTTTTTGAATTATCTCCATCTTTTGCGTACTACGTTGGGCTCTTTAATGGCTCTACACTGTTTCCTGCATTCATGGTTTGGGAGGGCTTTGATTTTCAAGATGGAGGTCTTACCTAGATTTTTATATCTTTTCCAGACCATTCTAATTGCCCTACCTAAAACCTTTTTTTTGCCAATTGAAATCTGCGCTTTTGAAGTCCTGTCCTGGCAAGAGCCCCCCTCTTGCCTCTTTGTCTGTGTGTGTGCCCCCATTACTTGCAGTGTCGCACTCATTACAGGGAATACATAGTTGCATAATATTGGAGGTTGAATAAAGACACAGGTCCATCAATTTCAACCTTTATGTGTAAGTGTGGGTGTTGTGCATGCGTGTGAATATGAGTCCCTCTGTGGTCTTAGGTTTTAAGAGTACCTGTACCCCTGTATGTTACAGTCTCCGAGGAAGGAATCTAATTGATTTTTGAATTATTCAATATTCTCTACTAATACCACTGCTTGTGGCAGAGAGTTCTAAAATGTAACCACTCTGAGAAAAAGCCCCTACGCCCTTTGTGGTGAAATCTTTTCTCCACCAATTTTAGGTGGTGGCATTTAGGGAGTTTACAGTGAAAAGTTTATTGCTGATGTTGAAATCACCAAACATTTTGTACATTAAAATCATGTCCCCTTTTAATCGCCTCACTTCAAGCGTGAACAAGTCTAAATTTAGCAACCTCATCTCATAGCTTTGGTCCTCCAGCCCCTTAATAAGTTTTGTTTTGTCCTTCTCTGGACTCTCTCCAGCTCCAGGACATCCTTTCTGTGGATTGGCGACCAAAACTGAACCGCATACTCAAGATGAGGCCGAACCAGCGATCTATAAAGTGGCAAAATTTGTCTCTACAGTACATTCCCTTTTTAATACAAGACAGTACTCTGCTAGCTCTGTTTGCTGCAGCCTGGCATTGCATGCCGTTACTATGACCCCCAAATCTATTTCCATCTCTGCCTTCCTTAGTGGAGCACCCAATAATGTGTATTCTGCTTGCCTGTTATTAACACCAAAATGTATTACTTTACATTTTGCAACATTAAACCCCATCTTCCAAATAATCACCCACTCCTCTATTTTATTCAGGTCCTCCTGTAATATTATGCTGTCTACGCCCGTGTCTATTACCCTGCCAATTTTAGAATCATCTGCAAACACAGAAACATGGCTTATAACACCCTCCCCAATATCAATAATGAACAGGTTAAACAGTATGGGGCCTAGCACAGAACCCTGGGGCATGCCACTCTCGACCTTAGACCAATCGGAGAGAGCCATTTATCAATACTCTCTGGACACATTCCTGTAGCCAGTTCTCTATCCATGTACACATCAATTCATCTTTGCCCATAGATTTCTGCTTGTGTATTAAGCGTTTATGTGATCTCTACTCACCTCTTCGTAGAATGTTAGTAGGTTGGCCTGACAAGAACTGTCCTTCATAAATCCAGGCTGATTATCACTTATTATACCTTTGTCGTGAACAAAATCCACTAAATAGTCCATCATTCGCGCAAACAATTTACATACTATTGATGTTAGACTGACTGGTCTGTAGTTCCCAGGTTGGCATCTTGAGCCTTTTTTGAATATTGGTACTACAGTTGCTTTATGCCAATCACTTGGCACCCTTTCAGTCATTAATGATGCATTGAAAATGAGGAATAATGGTCTTGCTATAACATGGCTGAGTTCATTAAGTATCCTAGGGTGCATGCTATCTGGTCCAATTGATTTATTTGCATTAAGTTTATCTACTCTTTGTTGAACCCCGGCTACTGTCAACCACTGCAGTATTTTACACATTGAGCTACTCACATTCTTATCTTCATTAAACCCGTCTTTTTGTACAGAAGAGAAAAATTAATTTAATTCCTCAGCCTTCTCCTTTTCGTTTGTGATTAATCTCCCGTTCTCATCTTTTATTGGACCTACCTGCTCTTTTCTTACCTTTTTTACGGTTTATATATATTGGAAGAATTGTGGGGGGTTCTTTTTACTATTTGTGGCTATATGCTTTTCATAGTCTATTTTAGCTGCCCGGATTTCATGTTTGCAACTCTTATTACATCCCTTGTAGCTCTCAAATGCCAATGCAGTCCCCTCAATCTTATATTTTTGAAATGCCAGCTTCTTTTCTTTGATGTGTTGTTTTACCGTTTTATTTAGCTATGCAGGCTTGGCTCTCAAACTTTTATTTTTGTTACCCAAATGGTAGGTACTTGGTAATAGCATTATGCAATGTATGCTTAAAACAATCTCATCAGTGCTCATTGTTAGAAATACGTTATCCCATTTGTTGTCATACACTAGATGACGCAGCTTATTGAAGTTTGCCTTTTTGAAATTTAGCGTTCTTGTCAAACCAACACACTTCTCTTTTCTGTACCCAACATTAAAATTAATCATCCTGTGATCACTATTACCCAATGTATCCCTAATCGCTATGTCTGCAACTAGGTCTGCATTTGACAAATAGTACCTTGGGCCAAACCCTGTGTAGCTGCAAGCACTATAAGAAGTGTTATCCTCTGAATATATCAAATTATAATGAATGTGCTGCGCTTCATCTAGAACAATACATAAACAAATCTCTATAATAAATATGTGCTTGAATAATACATGCAATCAAAAAGGTGTTGACAATGAATCTTCTTGTAAATAATAGTCCTCTGGAAAGTTCAATCATATATATTCCGTGTTCAAATATACACAAATGTGGAATCGCACGTATATAGTGCTCGAGATTTGTCCCAAGTGCACCACACTCTTTATCCTTCCACTGTGAAAGTTCTTTGTACAAAGTCCATACGTCAACTCCAATTATCAACTAGGTCTGCATTATTAGAAATTAACCGCCTACCGGCTGGCGTGTAAAAACGGCCGGCGGGGAGCTTCCTGGATGTAACAGGGCATCAAAAGACGTCCTCTTAGCCGCACGTGCAAGCGGGAAATGACCGAAATGGAAAAACAGGCAGCGATGCCTGTTTACATACAAGCGATCTGCCGGCTATAAAACTGGCGGATCGCTTGTATGGGGTGCCAATCAGAACGTCAACCCCCTCCGCCCCGCCCCTCCCGCTGGTCCCGGGCTCTGCTGTGCTCTCTGACAGGGGATCAGAGGAAGATTGATACACGATCTACCTCCGGTCCTCTCTCCGTTGTCAGAATGCGGAAGTGATGTATATTACATTACTTTACTGGAGAGAAGCTGATGAAGCAGAACTCTGCTTCATCAGCTTCTGTGGGGTACCCTAGGTCATATTAGGGGTCTTGGAGACCCCTGATTTCGGCATAGAGAGAATAAAAACCACAGTGGTGAATAAATACCTCTATCTGTCCCTAAAAAATGGTATAAAATTAATTTCAGTGCAGCGTTGCATGACAATAAATGTCAAAGTACCGCAGCGCTAAATACTGAAAAATGGCCTGGCCAGGAAGGGGTTGTAAACACCTGGTCTTCAAGTGGTAATAGATCCAGAATTGCATTCCTCCTGGTCAGGAACTCAACCATCTGATCCATGAAATTGTTGCGCAACAGGTTTAGAAAACAACCAGGCTGTATAGAATGAGCAGTACCATGTGACCAATCAATGTCCAGATAATTAAAATCACCCATTATAACAACATTTCCCTGCTTCCCAGCTATTTCTATTTGGGAGTGTAAGTGAGCCTCCTCCTCTTCCCTTATGTTCAGGGGTTTGTAACACACACCTATAATAAGTTTACAATCAGTCTTATCCAGTTCTAGCCACAAAGACTCAACACCATCAATTTTCTGTCTCTTAAGTGCTCATAAAGGTGGCCATACACTTTGCAACCATCGCAAGACTTTAGTCTTGTGATGGTTGTAAAGTAATTAAAAAAACGTACGATCTGCCCATCTTGGACAGGCAGATCGTAGTGCGCAGTAAACATGGCCATACACTTTACAACCATTGCAATACCTTAGTCTTGTGATGGTTGTAAAGTAATTTTAAAAAAACATACGATCTGCCCATCTTGGACAGGCAGATCGTACTTGCGATCATCGCAAGCCCACCCCCCTGAGGGGCGGGCTTCCGATGACCGCAGTGCTGAACCCGGCAGTGTGCGCGTGCGCACACCGGCCCGTTCGGAATTTGTATCCCGAGCATCATTCAAACCAACCGAAAATCGTCCTATTTTCGGCTGGTTTTCTATCATGCTCCTTAGACAAAAGACGTGCAACCGTACAGTAGAAACGATAGCACACCTTCATTCACACTGCACGATTCTCGTACGATCGCGGGATTTCCCACGATTCTCTTACGAGAATCGTGCAGTGTATGGGCACCTTAAGATTGCTTTTCACATACATGCATACCCCTCCCTCCTTCTTCCAGCCCTGTACATCCTGATCAGGTTGTACCCTTGTACATGAGTTGCCTGGTCATGTTTCTGTTATTCCCACTATTTTGAATTCCTTTTCAAGTAGCATATGTTCAAGCTCCTCTAGTTTGTTTGCTAGACTTCTAGCATTCGTGTACATACATTTTAGTATATTGTGCAAGTGGTTTGGGTTATGTTATTGCACGTTCCTGAATCCCAACGTATTCTTTTATCTGACCATGGTATGGTAGATACATTACAATTAGGCTTGACTGGAGTGAGCCCTCTGCCCCCCCCCCGCCTTTGTATTACTGCCGTCTATATTAACTGCCCCTGTAGTTACATACTCTAGGTTTATTTTCCCCGTTTTTATTCCCTCCCCACCATTATCTAGTTTTAAAGCTCCTCCAGTCTTTCAACCATTTTCTCCCCCAAAAGTGCTGCACCTTCCCTATTTTGATGCAGCCCATCTCTGCTCTAGAGCCGGTACCCGACTGAGAAGTTAGCCCAGTTCTCCATGAACCCAAAGCACTCTTTCTGACACCAGTTTTGCAGCCACTTGTTCAGGTCCCTCAATTTGACACCGGCAGTATTTCTGAAAATACTACCGTGGAGGTCCTTTTCTTCAACCTAGCACCTAAGTCTTTGAACTTGTTTTTTAGGACACTCCCTCTGCCTCCAAATTTGTCATTGGTGCCGATGTGTACCATAACAGCTGGGTCATGCCCAACTCCATCCACTAACCTATCCTGTCCGTTACCAGGGGCTGTGTGGAACACAAGCCCCTGGTAAGCAACAGACTGTTAGACTCTCACAGTCCCGATGACAGATTACCCCGTTTGTCCTTCTGATAATAGAATCCACCACCACCAAAATCTGTCTTTCCTGTCCCTCCATCCTGCCCTCATCTTTACTGGAGCAGTCACTCCCACTGCGGATAGGGGAAGTGTCTTGCCCCAGCAATGCCACCCCTGAACTAATATCCCCAACATCCTGCAACCTGGCATATTTATTGGGGTGTCTCAATTCAGGGCTAGCCTCTCTTGCACTCATCCCTCTACTCCGCCTTTTAATGGTAACCCAGCTCCCCACTTTGGCATCCTGCTCCTCCATACCCCCCCCTCCTTCTCTATATTGCCCTCCACCAGAACCTGATGAGTCAGATCCAGACTCCTTTCCATGTTTTTTGTGCAGCGCAGCATTGCCAGTTCATTGTTTAGATCCAAAATCTGGGCTTCCAAACAAACAACTAGCTCACATCTGGCGCCACAGTATTCGCCCTCAAACGCATGTTCAAGAAACACATATATTGAGCATGATGTGCACCGGGTTGCATACCCACTCATGGAAGACATTTTTCCCCCTTCTTTTAATTAGTTATTTATTTAGGCCAGTCTGTACCCCAGTAATCTGCAGCAGATTGTTACACCCAATGCTCAGCAGTTATCAATAACACAATAAGCAGTCAGTACCCCAGTATTTCCCAATGGCCAGCAGTTATTAGTACACCCTCAGTACCACAGTAATTCCCAGCAGACTATTACTCCTAATGCGCAGCAGTTATTATTACACAGTTAGTGCTGCAGTAGTTCACAGCCGATTATTACTCCCAATGTTTAGTAGATATTAGTAATACATTCAATACCATAATAATTCCCAGCCGATTATTACTCCCAGTGTTCAGTAAATATTAATAATACAATTATACAGTCAGTACCACAATCATTCCGAGCAGACTATTACTCCCAATGTACAGTGGGAGATTACCCAGCAGATTATCACAATTAATGCCCAGCAGTTCCCTCAGTAATGAAATCTGCTTAGTGGATGAATATTTCATTCTTTCCTCAGATTTTCATTATACAATAAAATCAGCCAGATAGCCAGATCTAAACCCCCCCACCCCCTCCCCCCCTCACACATAGATTCTTTGCCTGATCAGTTCCACCCCCCTCACCACTCCTCTCAGATTCTCTCCTCTCACTCCTCTGACTGCAGCAGCACAATCACATTGATCGCTCCTGCGATGACAAATGCCTTGAAACTATTGTTGGATATTAAAATCATGCAGTCTCCCTTGCACGGTTGCTGGCTTTCATTTTTCTACCTTTCCCTTTTATCTGAGTGTGAGGACCTGACCAAGGTGGTCGGTCTTTGATGAACTTTGTCATCGGAAACAAGATCTACCGAATTTAATTTCTAATTTTTACAGTCTTCTGCATACACCCTTAACCATATTTTATTCAGGCGTGGAAATCTGACCTATCGGTGACCTCCTCTCAGGACGATGTGGATGGGGTCTATCAGACGGTACATACTGTAGATTAACTAGACCGTTGGCTGCCCAGGAAAAGGCTTACAAGATTGCTACTCATTGGTACAGGAGCCCGTTGATGTTGCATAGGGTCTTCCCTTCTGTGTTCAGCTTCAGATGGCTGCTTATTGTATGTTTTGGTGGCATTCTCCCCATTTGAACCCCAAGGATCTTCTTTGTTTTTTCCTGGCTGCTGCAAGGTTTGTGATACCTCGCTATTGGAAGACCTCTGTTGTTCCCCATGTTAAGGAGTGGGTGAAGGAGATGTGCAACCTTATGAGAATGGAAGACCTCATGGTTTCCTTGCATGATACAAATTCTCAATTTAACGCTGTATGGGGTCCCTGGATCCTGTTTATTGATACTGCTTTTCAGGCCCTTTTTCCTTCGTGATCATGTTTGTACCTATTAACCTTATGAGGTGATTGGTACTCTCTGCTTTGTTGGGTGGTTTCTTCCCTGGGCGGTTGTAGTCATTGCACTGGTTGACACATAGCATGTCTCTGCTGTGTTGGGCCTGGGCCTGTTGGTGCTCTACTATTGTGCTTTACTATTATTATTTTCTCTCTCTTACTGGCAATTGTTTTTTGATCCCTGAATTATTATTATACTGGATTTATATAGCGCCAACAGTTTGCACAGCGTTTTACAATACATGGGTTTATATACACCATACATTCATGTTGCACTATATAATATATCCATTGGATCAATTTAACAGGATTTCAGAGTTGGGATATTCCCTGTGGACTGAAAAATTATGTACTATGATATTTAAAAACCGTGGAATAATAAATATTAAATGAATTGCTAATAATGACAGATTAAAAATCTGTAAAAGAAAATATGCAGATAAACCCTGAATATTAAAAATGGCATGACATTATACACTTGATAAAAGTGAGTTCTATAAACTAGATCAATAAATAAATGGTTACCTGTATCACTGCTAAGCAATGTTTTTTTGGATAATCCTCATTTTGTGTGCTAAATAGCTGTGCATATATTGTGATGTTTGGGGAATATAGCCCAACTTGAACATAAACAGGACAGTCTTTATTCCTCTTCAACATAATTGAAACAGAAAAGTTCATGTGCTTCTTATAATAATCTGCTTTTCCTCAGCATATACAGTCTTTAGCACACCTCTGTGTGATACTCACACTATTCACCCCTCGTGAACACTCACACTGCTCTCAGCAGTGTGTCCACCAGGTCCCTTGGGTCACTGACCTTCCCCAGCCTCCCCTGGCTGTTCCACATGCATCCACCATGCACCCGAGTCTGCTTGTTGCCATGTGCCTCCGGCACACCCACACACCACAGGCTTGGCTTGATCTTCATGTGCCTCCAGCACACACCACACCAACTCTCCTCTGAGCTCTGGGCTGGGCTCTTAATGAGGCTGCTCTCAGCCACCTGATCACTGGCAACACCTGACCTCAGGACTGGAGATTTCATCCCACCCAGAACACTAAGAAATCTCCAGAGCTCCAGATCCCAGTTACAATCCAGAAATACCAGAAGAAACCAAAAGGCCAGCTTCTTCCCCGCAAATCTATTTATTTTCTGGAACCTCTCAGCCCGTCTGGCTAAAGGTGCCCATACACCTTGCAATCATCGGATTAAAATGTTCTGGTGAAAATGTTTTGACTGTATGACAGGTGAAGGAAACTAGCGGGGTAAAGGAGCAAGGACAAGGAGAACTGGGGTGAGGGAAGAATAGGAAATGATTGACATATGCTAATGAATAGGAAACAATGATGAGAATGAGACATGGCATGGATTGTGTATTAAATATGAGGCACATTTTGGGTGGACAAGATGGAGCTGATAGAAAGGGAAAATGGGGTAGTGAGGGGAACATGTGGAAGAAGGCATGGCCAGTTTGACAATGACTTGATTGCATGAAGATACCAGGAGAGCAAGGTGTTGGGTAGAATGAGCTGGCGAACATGATGGAAAGGCAGTGGAGAGAGCATGACAAGGATGACTGCATGCATTAGGTGAACTGCATTGAGAATGAACATGAAGAAGAGGTTTGATTAGTTTGATAGCAGGATGAAATGATTTCTCTTCTGTTAAAATATTGTTATCCTGGCATCTTCATTTCATCCTCTCTCTGTCAACATGCCATGACCCTTCTTCGCATAAAGTCCAACAGTGGGACCTTATTTTGAAACCCTATTTTGAAGCAAAAGACATGATTGTCTCGGCAGTCCCTTCTCTTGTGTCTCAAGTACAGCTCAACTATTTGCAGATTTGGCACCAATCTATGTGCAAAGCACTTATTCTGTTTAAAAAGACCACTTTTCTTGCCAAGATGCCCACAGTAACCCGAAAGGATGGTTTTGTCTCTATTCTAAACAAATGATACAAATCGATTTTGTAATTTTTTTCCCCTGTCATTTCTTTTTCACATCATTCCCCCTTAAACCATGTGATACCCTACACAAATGACTGTCTGGCACAGTCCAGCTAAACTGTTCATGAATCCTGGCTTTTAGGAATGACTATTTATTTTTTAACTACATGGAGGTACAGAAGGTTACCTCAGATATAGTGGATATTATCCATTAACATCTCTGTATATCAAAAATTTACTCACTGATGGCTACCTCTCATTATGATACACTGCTTTTTATTTTGAGCTACACTCTTTACGTGCAATGGCAATTGGTCAGTGAATGTCTCTTAAAGTTAATTTCCCTTAATTCTTTCCCCTTTGCTTACTATGTGTTGAGTCCTCTCACATAATGCACTGGGCTCCAATTCTTCATTTAAAAGATAGAATAATCTATAAAAGCATTATAAGTAAACTCCAGATATACATATAATATATTCACAAACAGTGAATTTCTCCAATTGCTGCCAACCTCAGAAAGAACTACTAGAAGAATTTTATGTTCACCTCCAAAAAATAAATAAAGAAAAGAGAGCCTTTTAAGCTCATTAAGAACATTTTCCTGTTGCATTTGCTTAATACTGCTTTCAGAAAAGATGGATATTTAATCATTATTAAAAATCCACCCACATTAAATCAACACCTATTTACTTTGAAGGATCATGGTGTTTTACGATCAAATGCGTCTTCTTTTGGAGATATACAAAAGGGCTGTCACCACTAAATAAATCACAAAGGGAGGTTAGTTGCCAAAAAAAAAAATGTGAGGGCACCTCTAAGGGTAATGAAACAGCAACCCTAATCCTGTTATGTTTTATTTAATCATTTTTTGCATCCTTCTTGAAAACTTAATTTCTGTAGTTCATTTATACAGACCTCAACCATAATCTGCTTTTCAATGCTAAAGCATCTTGATACCCTTTAAAAAATACGTTTTCATAAGGTATGGCAATCTGAACTTTACCCTTAATCCTGTTCTAGTCAAAACTACACAAGGCCCCCACAAATTTACCATTGACCAATGTTCCAGAACACTGTAGCTTTTCCCCCTATAAAACCTTGCACACCCGGAAAGGGATGAATTGCTCCAAGAGGAGCTATGCATATTTTTCACCATTCCACAAAACGTATTCAAGGATTGATTTAATCCACACAAATTCCTCCAATCTCATGACCATATATACTCCCATCAAAACTTGCATTGGTCAAACCCCAATTTTTTTCTCAGGTTTCAACTCCGGAAAACATCTACAAAACTAAATTTTCTTGGGGTTTTAACAAAGCCATCTTTTACAAATCAAATATAGTCACCAGTATATAAACCAAATATTATTTTCTTAGGAATATCCATTAAAACACCAAACCAGACCTGGTCTGGCTATCTCACAAAGCTCACATTAGACATACTATTTCTACAAATTGCTATGTATCGTAAATACAAAGGCACTCCATATATCCAACCCAGAATATGAGCAAATTCAACTAGAGGAACCAATCATCCCCATCTTGTACTTTTCAGTAGCAAGTAAAAAGTATGTATGCAAAGGTTTATAAATAACTAACCATTGCAGCTCTCCTGAATACAACCTATGGACCAGAACAATTTTTACATTTCTATTATGGGCCTGTTTATTAAACAATAACTGTCATTGCTTAAGATAACTGTAACAACCTGAGTTAGGTATGTAGGATCTCAGCTGCAGAGCTCGTGTGAATTATGAAATGTCAGGTTCCACTCGTTCCTGTAGGACTGAGTATTGGTGGCGGCTATTCAGTATCTTAATTCCAGGCGTCACTCTACATAAGTTCAGGGAGAGTTTGGAATTGATACATCATACGCCGCGTACCCAAGAATTGATTGCGTGGTCTCCTTAGAGGTATTACCTCATGCTCTCCAAGGATACCAGCGTAATAACACAAGACTTATTTTAAGTACTTTATAAAAATATCTAAATTATAGAAAATGAGGTTGGATGGTAGGGTCAATATTATACGCAATTGTGTGACCTGCGAGTAATTTGTCTGATAAGTACAGATAGTTCCCCCTCCTCCCAGAGAGCAAAAGTAACCTCCACCTCAGGGGTCTGTTGTGACTGGTAGTTCGAATGATGATATGGTATAGCTTGAGCCGTAGCTAGACAATGAGAGTAGCATTATACAATGCACAGCAACAGAGTTCAGCATATCCCCATAGTGACTGATAAGTGGCAGGATGAGAGCTGTAAGTTAAAGGTTTTACTATGATGGAGGAATTGTAACTCAGGATCAGAGATCTGGAAATGAATGATTACCAGAATACTGTTTGGTTATTGGGGGGACACCGTTGTACTGACATGTATAACTAACATGGAAACATGGTAAAGGAAGTGTGCCTGGTTTACTGCCTTTACAGTAGTATCCTTTTCTGTTAAATAGACTTCAAGACATCAGTCTTGGTTTTTTAACCACTTCATGTGCCCATGCGGTTCAATTGATGAACCAAGTAATAATGTTTCACATGAAATAAACGCATGTAGCCTCTCTCCTCCCTTAATGCTACAAGGTGTCAGTCATACAACACAAACACCTTCCCGCAGCATCACATCCCACACACTGTTCGTTCCGGTAGCTCCGCCCACCTGTCATTTTCTTAAACCCGGCGGATCGCCGCCCAAAGAACTCTGGCCATTCCCCACACATAATTGTTTATGGCCGCACAAAAGCACCCCCATCACTCTGTAGCACCCCCCTCACTGTCCACACTCCTAGAACAAACACGCAATCTTTGCCCCGAGCAATCAGTAGACACTGACAGAGTTGCCGATTGCAGGAGAATCCGTCTATGTTACTCCGCCCACCTGTCATTTTTTCTAAACCCGGCGGATCCCGGCCGAAAGAATACCTTCCATCACGTTCCTTAGCCACACAAAAAACACCCCAACCTTCCATCTATATGCCCTTCAATGTCCACACGCCTAGAAGATACATACACATACAAAAAATCCCTGCCCAAGCCTTCAGAATACATTGGCACAGCTGCTAAGCGCAGCAGATTCCTCCTACGTTACTCCGCCCACTGGCCTCTTTTAAACCCGGCGAATCTCCCGCCAATGTCACTTACCCTTGAGCTTGAAGAAGAGGATCACCTCGAAACGTGTCGCCCCTTCACCACCACCCCATGCACGTTCTTTCCCAGTTTTTTGTCACTTCCACCCCATCACGTCCTAAAACACTGCGATCAAGACTAGAGGCAGCCTCTCCACCAGCCCCTCGGCACACACAGCACTCAGTACAAATTGATTTAACATCTATCCCTTCACCCCCGGGAGACTGCGAATACGTCTCGGATCGCCACAACCCCATTGGGGCCCCCCCTGTCAGGACCCTCAGCTCCTCAAGTAAGTCCCGAATGTTTTGTTTTTTGATGGGTTCTTGTTCCTTCTACCTGTAACACAGACATTGTTTGCCCCTACACCCTTTATACTTCCAGGATTTGTGCTATCATTTGCCTCATTTCTATGTCCACAGGTTTCTCCCCCTGTTTGTAGAGCAGCAATCTCCATCGACCATTCCCACACATACCCCACACCCTCATGAGAGCGCTGTGTGTTTTTTTTTCATTTGTTAAGACATCAGTAGCTCTAGACCCCCTGATGAAGTCACGTGTTTGACGTAACGTACGTAGGGCAGAGCTTCTGATGCCACTGTACTGAGCTGAGCCGGCCGAACAGGTTTTTTTCATCACTTTGCTGCCATTTGCCTTGCTGGTTTGATCCAGCAATACCCAATGCCTGTACTGTTTACACCATTGTGAGTACGCATTTTTTATTTAATAAATTGCATTTTATTGGACATTACGCAATATGTCCTTGTCCTTTTTCTCTTGCCTCCTGGATTTATGCTGGTACCTGTGATCTGAGGAGACCTTATCGCCTTTTCTTTGCATGGGCTTCCCTCCCCCATTAAGAAGGGAAAAAGCGAATTTGACCTAAAAGCTGGCCATACACCTTCCAATTATCTGCAGATTTTCTGTGGTCAGATGGAAAAGGTGCAACAGATTCCTCCATCTATACTTAACTGTGTGGATGGAGTAATCTCCACCTGGGTCAATCTGTTGCACATTTTCCATCTGACCACAGAAAATCTGCAGATAATTGTAAGGTGTATGGGCGCCTTTAGGATCCGAGATCTGCTCATGAATGATTACCAGAAAACTGTTTGGTTATTGGGGGGACACCATTGTACTGACAAGTATAACTAACATGGAAGTCATGATTCAAAGTCCAGAGTCCACAATATGCAGCAGAGGAGTTCCAAGTAATACAGGTAGAAGGTATAATCAAAAGGCTACAGATTACTTGCGGTTTAGTTGAAGGAGGGTGTGTCTCTGAATCCTTCCCAGGGTTGCAGGTGATAGCTGTATGGAACGATCAGGCAGCGGCCACAGCAGCCTACTCTGAAGGGAGAGGATCAGCTCAGGAAGTAGTGCTGTGTCAGGCAGAGGGAGGAGGTTTGCAGGGCGTTCAAGCTAATAGTGGAACGCCGATCAATCCTCCCCTCCCACCTTATCACTGTTGTGGCTGTGCGGGGGCGGAGCCACACGTCGCGCCTTGCGTTGGTGGCCCCCGGGATCATCGCTGGAGCGCTGACAGGTGAGATCATTACAATAACAAACTAAAATATACATATTTTTTTAGGACGAATAGGGACTTCTTTTGGTGATATTGTTTATCCCAGAGAGCAAAAGTAACCTCCACCTCAGGGGTCTGTTGTGACTGGTAGTTCGAATGATGATATGGTATAGCTTGAGCCGTAGCTAGACAATGAGAGTAGCATTATACAATGCACAGCAACAGAGTTCAGCATATCCCCATAGTGACTGATAAGTGGCAGGATGAGAGCTGTAAGTTAAAGGTTTTACTATGATGGAGGAATTGTAACTCAGGATCAGAGATCTGGAAATGAATGATTACCAGAATACTGTTTGGTTATTGGGGGGACACCGTTGTACTGACATGTATAACTAACATGGAAACATGGTAAAGGAAGTGTGCCTGGTTTACTGCCTTTACAGTAGTATCCTTTTCTGTTAAATAGACTTCAAGACATCAGTCTTGGTTTTTTAACCACTTCATGTGCCCATGCGGTTCAATTGATGAACCAAGTAATAATGTTTCACATGAAATAAACGCATGTAGCCTCTCTCCTCCCTTAATGCTACAAGGTGTCAGTCATACAACACAAACACCTTCCCGCAGCATCACATCCCACACACTGTTCGTTCCGGTAGCTCCGCCCACCTGTCATTTTCTTAAACCCGGCGGATCGCCGCCCAAAGAACTCTGGCCATTCCCCACACATAATTGTTTATGGCCGCACAAAAGCACCCCCATCACTCTGTAGCACCCCCCTCACTGTCCACACTCCTAGAACAAACACGCAATCTTTGCCCCGAGCAATCAGTAGACACTGACAGAGTTGCCGATTGCAGGAGAATCCGTCTATGTTACTCCGCCCACCTGTCATTTTTTCTAAACCCGGCGGATCCCGGCCGAAAGAATACCTTCCATCACGTTCCTTAGCCACACAAAAAACACCCCAACCTTCCATCTATATGCCCTTCAATGTCCACACGCCTAGAAGATACATACACATACAAAAAATCCCTGCCCAAGCCTTCAGAATACATTGGCACAGCTGCTAAGCGCAGCAGATTCCTCCTACGTTACTCCGCCCACTGGCCTCTTTTAAACCCGGCGAATCTCCCGCCAATGTCACTTACCCTTGAGCTTGAAGAAGAGGATCACCTCGAAACGTGTCGCCCCTTCACCACCACCCCATGCACGTTCTTTCCCAGTTTTTTGTCACTTCCACCCCATCACGTCCTAAAACACTGCGATCAAGACTAGAGGCAGCCTCTCCACCAGCCCCTCGGCACACACAGCACTCAGTACAAATTGATTTAACATCTATCCCTTCACCCCCGGGAGACTGCGAATACGTCTCGGATCGCCACAACCCCATTGGGGCCCCCCCTGTCAGGACCCTCAGCTCCTCAAGTAAGTCCCGAATGTTTTGTTTTTTGATGGGTTCTTGTTCCTTCTACCTGTAACACAGACATTGTTTGCCCCTACACCCTTTATACTTCCAGGATTTGTGCTATCATTTGCCTCATTTCTATGTCCACAGGTTTCTCCCCCTGTTTGTAGAGCAGCAATCTCCATCGACCATTCCCACACATACCCCACACCCTCATGAGAGCGCTGTGTGTTTTTTTTTCATTTGTTAAGACATCAGTAGCTCTAGACCCCCTGATGAAGTCACGTGTTTGACGTAACGTACGTAGGGCAGAGCTTCTGATGCCACTGTACTGAGCTGAGCCGGCCGAACAGGTTTTTTTCATCACTTTGCTGCCATTTGCCTTGCTGGTTTGATCCAGCAATACCCAATGCCTGTACTGTTTACACCATTGTGAGTACGCATTTTTTATTTAATAAATTGCATTTTATTGGACATTACGCAATATGTCCTTGTCCTTTTTCTCTTGCCTCCTGGATTTATGCTGGTACCTGTGATCTGAGGAGACCTTATCGCCTTTTCTTTGCATGGGCTTCCCTCCCCCATTAAGAAGGGAAAAAGCGAATTTGACCTAAAAGCTGGCCATACACCTTCCAATTATCTGCAGATTTTCTGTGGTCAGATGGAAAAGGTGCAACAGATTCCTCCATCTATACTTAACTGTGTGGATGGAGTAATCTCCACCTGGGTCAATCTGTTGCACATTTTCCATCTGACCACAGAAAATCTGCAGATAATTGTAAGGTGTATGGGCGCCTTTAGGATCCGAGATCTGCTCATGAATGATTACCAGAAAACTGTTTGGTTATTGGGGGGACACCATTGTACTGACAAGTATAACTAACATGGAAGTCATGATTCAAAGTCCAGAGTCCACAATATGCAGCAGAGGAGTTCCAAGTAATACAGGTAGAAGGTATAATCAAAAGGCTACAGATTACTTGCGGTTTAGTTGAAGGAGGGTGTGTCTCTGAATCCTTCCCAGGGTTGCAGGTGATAGCTGTATGGAACAATCAGGCAGCGGCCACAGCAGCCTACTCTTAAGGGAGAGGATCAGCTCAGGAAGTAGTGCTGTGTCAGGCAGAGGGAGGAGGTTTGCAGGGCGTTCAAGCTAATAGTGGAACGCCGATCAATCCTCCCCTCCCACCTTATCACTGTTGTGGCTGTGCGGGGGCGGAGCCACACGTCGCGCCTTGCGTTGGTGGCCCCCGGGATCATCGCTGGAGCGCTGACAGGTGAGATCATTACAATAACAAACTAAAATATACATATTTTTTTAGGACGAATAGGGACTTCTTTTGGTGATATTGTTTGCAAATATAATTTTATTTTTAATGCAGTCTATAGACAATTAATGTAACAAAACAAAAGAAAAAAAACTTTGATCAGTGTTAGTTTTTAAAAAAAAATAGTGGTACTGTAAATAAGTATACATTTGCCTGGAGGAGGCCACATGTGGACCAAGGTGGACTATGTAGAAAGAAGAACCAGAGAAGCAAAATGACTGATGAGCTGATATGAACCTCAGGAACAAGTCTGGTGTCTCTCCTAGGGAAGATCTCATGCACATCCCTATTCAGCTGTTGCTCTATTGCCCAGTGTCAGCTGATTCTCTCAGTAATTCTGCACTGTGGAAATCTGAAGGGATTGGTGAGTCTGGAGTCTGTTTTCTATTTTTGCTATAGATGTCTGAAGCTGTGTACCCTCTCTCCTAGTTATGCTGTTCTATAATAAAAGCATTCTAAAAATGCACTTAAAGTGACTGATGCCCAACTTTGATAATCACATGTCCCTTCACTGGCTAAGGATCTGCCCCTTAGAGTGAAATGTCGGCCCTCCCTGCCTTTGGGGGTCCACCTCCGGCCTCTGTGGAGTCAGGGGGCGCTACATGAACACATTTTATTTTAAAAAAATAGAAAAACTTTATTTTCGCAAGTCATCTCCCAGGATGGTGACACAAGGGAGAGATGACTCCCACGCACTTACAGGAAACTCGTGTACAAAAAGGTTACAAGCTACCCAGCAGCTCCAGCCCCCCACTTCTTGTGTTTACTGCATCAACCGCAGGCACATTTTTAGCAGCTCCTTTTTTGTTGTTTTCATGTCCTATGAGTCCCAGAAGATACTGGGGAATCCCTCTGCCTAACCATAGCTTGTGTTCACAGGTATGGTGTCCCTGTTAACTATTGGTGAGAGACAGTATGGGAAGGATGCTTAGGCAGTGCATCTTTCTGTCAAGTCCTTCCTGTTTAGTGCTTTCTAGCCTTACCTCTGCTGTGGTTGCATGGGTGGGATAGCACAGAGTCCTGCTTTCCTGAACAAGGCAAGACAGGTGTGGCAGCCCGTCCTGGAACTGATGTTTGGCTGATGCTGATGTTACTTCTGCCGAGACATCCAGTCTCTTGGTAGGCCAACATACTGGAAGTGGGAAGTCACATCTCCTGTTTCTGGTAATTGGACTCTGCGGCAGGATCCAGTGAGAGAAGTTTGGCATCTTCCTACTTGGCTAGGGGGTCCAGGGTGAGATATAGATTGCCTTCTGCTGACTGAAACACACAAATGGCATGTGGGGGGGGATGTCACTAGTATATTGTGGTAAGTAAATGAACAGTATTTAAGCACTTGTACTAGTCTGCAATTTGTACAGGACCCACACCAGTCATTTTTAAATCCATAAACCAATCATTATAATGCATTAATTTAGCTGCAATAGCCCTCAAAATATTGCATTGAGTATATGCACAGTCTTTAACTCCATTGGGACCAAGGAGGTACATAGTATGTCAGCCATCAGCACAGCCCTGTAAACAGACTCTGTTTACCTTTGTAGAGTCGGCTGCCGGCTTTAAAATAGAAGCGATTCTGGTGGCTCAGCTGCCACCAGATCACTTCTATGGGCCAGTAAAGTGCCCGCCCCCCTCCCGACACCCCCGCTGTGTTTCCTGGGCTCCGCTGTTCCTCCTGCAGACTTGGGACTGGCATGTCGGATGCCAGAGGGAAGCTGGTGAGGAAAGTGGCAAACATCTGTTGCCCAATCTCCTCCCCACTTTATGGGACCAGTAGCTACGCATATTGCATCACTTTCGGTCCTTGAGCTGTCATTGCTTGGCTCCTGAAACCGAGCAATAAGCTACTGAACTGCGATCTGCAATTCAATAGCTTTTTTAAAGTGGAAAGATGGTACTAGGGGTCTTTTGGACCCCCAGTATCACCTTAAAGAGGACCTGTCACCACCAATATGCTATCACATGGGGGCAAACACATGGGGTGCACCTACGTATAAAAACATTGATGAGAACAATAATTCTAGGGCCAATATGTATGTGTATCTCTAAACTGATGACCTGTAGGGGCTTTTAAAATGTCATCTATGGACTTTTTGGGGTACTAAATTGTGTTGCCATTTCACTGACGCACGCAATCTTATTGTGTTTTGGGGCACTAAAATTAACTTAAGAACATTTTTCACAAAATGTCTGGGTTTGATAAAGAGTTGTGGCACTATTGTGCAACATAAACATTTTCAACTGCCAATATTTTATTCTACAGGGTGTTGGCTTTCAGGTATATAATGTTTTGGGGGTTTGAAGTAATTTTCAGGCCTAACATGTGGATTATATCAAGTGTGCAGAAAACTACAAAAAGGCCTTGTCAGCAAAAGGGTCTTTATGGGGTTAAACACTATGGCTTGGCTGCATTTTGAACAGGGCCCATACCAGCCATCTTTTAATAAACAATCTGCAATATTTATTTCACTGTAAAAAGACCCCAACATACTGTAGTGCTCATATTGAACATTATTTAATTGCTCGTATTAGGCCCCATTTTAAGCAGGACTCTCACCAGCCACATTTCAATCTTAAAATTGAAGATGAAGAGTCAATAATAATTGTATAAAGTATAATAATACTAGAGTATAGAGTGTAATAAATTCACAGAAAAATGCCCAAAAATTTAGGCGTTATGAGTACAGTATTAAAACGCTTGGTCCATTTTAAAATCATTGAATCTACGTTAGACTGTAATTGTGCCACAGAAAAAGGCTCCCAAAATAATGTGGTGCCTACATGCACAATAATGAATCACTTGTACTTGGCCAATTTTAAGAGAACCTCCACCAGCAGTTTTAAAATCAAGAAATCAACATTAGAGTGTAATTTATTTGCAGAAAAAAAACACCCAAAATAATGTAATGACTATGTGCACAGTTTTAAATATTTTTCTTTGCCCCATTTTAAACAAGGCCCCAACGGTTATTTTAAAATCAAGAAATCAACATTAAAGTGTAATTATGTTCCAAAAAAACTATAAAATATACTGCCTATATGCACAGTATTGAATCATTTGTACTATGCCCATTCAGAACAGGACTCTCACAAGTCATTCTAAAATCAAGAAATCAACATTAGAGTGTAATTATTTTGCTTTAAAAAGCCCCCTGAATTATTGTAGTACCTATGTGCACAGTATTTAAACACTTTGGCTAAGCCTCTTTGTCAAAAGGATCCACACCAGCCATTTTTAATTCAAGAAACAACATAAGAATGTATTTATTTAACTAAAAGGATTCCCCATATTATAGAGAGTACATACACAGTCTTTGCACACATTAACTAGGCTGTTTTGTCAACCGAATGCACACTAGCCAGCTTTAAAAAAAGACATTATAGTATATTTTACTGAAGAAAGCCCTATTGTAATGAGTAAGTTTAAGCTTAAAGAGTTTGACTAGGCTGCTTTGTGCAAATGACGCACATCAGCCAAAAACAAAAATCAGATTATCGTGTGTTTCTTTTACTGTAAAAAGACTCCAAAAATGATGCAGTGAGTACACACAGTCTTTTAACATTTTTAATTGGCCACTTTGTCAAAATATTCTAGTGAATATCTTAGTAAATATTTTTACTAGGCACTAAACTCCAATCCCTTCCTCCTTTATTTCCTCTAACCCTTTTGCTGCAAAAGCGTTTTGCCTTTTTTGCACACATGTTATAATCAATATTTTAGGCCTGAAAATAATTTAAACCCCCAGGAATTATATATTTCCTGAAAGCACAGATGTTGGCAGTTGCAAATGTTTTACATAGATTGATATTAAAGCAAGTATAAAATGTTTCTTGTTTGGCCAAGGCGCAAATCTGTGGCTAATATTTGTGCTACATTGTAAATCAGGCCCATCATATTACATAGAGTGAGGGGAATTTATTTAAACTGGATCAAACAGAATGTAGAACAATTGTTCATAGCAACCAATCAGCTTCTATCTTTCATTTTCAAAGCTTATCTGAAGAAAACCTGAACTGAAGAGAACAACTCTTTGGTTACTGTCCAACTCGAATGTTCATAAATTCTCCCTTATGTGTTCGAGTACCGGGCCAGACAAATTATAGTCAGTTCACCAAATATTTGGAACATGGAAACCTCCTTGTGTTGTATGCAAGTTTTCACTGTCAAAATTATATTCACTCAAACATTTCAAGGTGTTAGATTATGTAAGGCAGGGAAAAGTCTGTGGTACAAATTGAGTAATTGTGTCACCAGTGGCGTAACCAGAGTTATGGGCGCCCGGGCAGAAATTTTTTTTTCCGCCCCCCCCCCCCCCAAGGGTATGCTGGGACTTGTAGTTCCCTAGCTGATATGTTATGAAGCTGTATTAATTACTGTCCACCTGAAAGTACTACAATGCCAAGAATAGAACATTTAAGTTTATCTATTTTTTATTCTATGTTCTATAATGGCATTGTATTTTTACATCTTTTTTATAAACTTTTAAAGTTTTTTATATCTATTTTTATTTATTAATTCAATTTTTATTAAATAATTTTTATTTTTTACTTTACTTTTAGGGGCTTCAGGGAAATATTGGGGGTCTAAAACCTGACATTTCCCTTTTAAAATAGAAAAAGAGATTGAGAACACAGAGTCCTCAATCTCTTATTCTGCAGCCCCTGTAATCAATGAACAGGAATCCTCTGAGTGTTCCTGTTCATTGATAACTTGAGAATATAGTATGTTTACTATAACTACAACTATGAATGAACAGGAGGTGATGTAGCTCACTCCCATTAATTCATAATTGAGGATATAGTACACATACCATATCCTCAATTATGTACAAAACACTCACTGATCGCTGAGTGTTTTCATTGGCTCTCCTCTCTGACACGCTGTCAAAGCAGGCTGAGCGAGCAGAGCAGGGAGGAGAGCCCAGCCTCCTGTGACAGTGCGGGCTGTCTCCGCCCCCACACCACTCTGCCGGACTGTGATAAGCGACTGAGCGGTGTGGGAGGAGAGACACCGGCCGCTCACATCGCTCTCCTCCCGGAGCGCTCGGCCGGCTCTCACTTTCTCTCCTTCCCTCTGGGACACAGAGCAGTGCCCAGCAGGGAGGAAAGAAATCACGGATGCGTCGATGTATCGGCAGGAAAATAATATATAATTATTTATGGGCATAGATCACTCCCACAAATTCAATGTAATTAATACATTAGGGATGCACCAATACCATATTTTCAAGACCGAGTACAAGTACCAATACTTTTCCTCACTGATACCAATACCTTTTTTTAGTGTCATGTGACAGTTTTTCTAAAACAATACAGACTAATAATTTTAAGACAGTGATGGAGCACCAGGGCTGGATCGCTGCTGCGACTGCTGTGACCTTGGTAGTTCTGCTACTGACTTCAAGCTACAAATCTTAGCAATACATTACATATATAAATAATCACAGGAATATTGTCATAGATCACATAAATATTTATCAGTTAGAGAACATGCTGCTCTTGTTATATTTTCTTAAAGAATGATGAATTAAGTTAAATGAATAATTTCTCTGAATCCCAAGGCAACGCTTTTCAAAACATCCACTACTGAGCGTAACACAAAACAAATTTTAAAAAAAAGAGCAACATTGAGACCACCACTACTGTGTAATCGCTTAATTTATTTACAGGCAAAAAAGACTGACACTGAGCAAATAAGCATCATTACTACAAATTGCTTCCAAAAACCCTTGGGACTCCAGGAAGTATCTGCCTGAAAAAGTGGTTTATTAATCAAGAGTTTCTTATGTTTTATTAAAGCCTCATTGTTTCATAATTACAATTATGAGATTGCTCTAGAGAAGCCAAAGCATTCATTAGCACACTTTATGCACGTTTTTATCCAGCATTCATCTTGGAAAAGATTAATTGAAGGAAAATATAAAAATTCTGTCTCGAAACACTGAAAAGAAGCTGAATGATTCTCTGACATCACCTATATTTTTCTCACAATATAAAACTATTGAATCCACCTTTTCTTTCTAATACAATTTAGTTTTTCAAGCAACATTATAAAATATTTCAGATAAACTTAAATCAGATCTCTTGTGACCAATAAAAATGCAAAAATGTATGTCAGAAAACGCATTCCAGTTTCTACTTAAATGAGTCTTGAGACTAGCTTATTTTCAATAGCTCAATCTACTGGGACATAAGAAATCCCTAGCAGCTATGTAGAACTTAATTTGCATGCCATCTGAAACATACAATGCTCAAATTTATTGTGGTTAGAATACTCAAGAGAATAATTATTTAGCATTGTCAAAGTCTTACATTCTAGCTAGCATTGCATTAATTAAATCTTGTGTTGACAGCTAGTTAAAACAAAGGAGTTTTAATACATAATACCGTGCTGCTTGAAAACAAATGTACTTGATTATAATTTTCATTTATTGGTTTTAGCAGCATTCACCATTATGTATTTGTCTGTATTTTATTAGTTACATTAAGTAGAAACTAATAGGAAACCTTTTTTTAAATGCTTGACTTTGAGAAACCTATTTAAATGCAAAACGTAAACTACCCAGGACTGTTTGATAAAAGGGTTATATGAATCTGTATTCCATGAAGTAAGTCTAAAATATTTTATATTTTACTAATATACTAAGTAACAGAAAATCACTGCACTGGACAGCTGCGTCTTAACCAAATGAGGATATAATATGTGCACATCTTGTGACAGTGCAAATAAAAATATTTGTAAAGCCAGAGGGAACTCGTAGAATTTCAGTCTAACTGCTGTATTCATTCTGATAGATCAAAAACTGTCAAATAACTTGGATTTGTGCTTCTAATCCCATAGCCAGCACTGAAAATCTGACCATATTATTTGTTTATACTGACTTCTATTGTCCAAGAAATGTACTTAAAGTGACACTAAACTCAGCAGTTGAATCTTAAAAATGAATTCAACTACTCTATTAACAAATATGTAGCTTATTTTTGTATCACACGGCTGTAGATCTTCAAATCATCCCTGAATTCATGCTGACACTATCCTTCCTTCTGGAGGGTGGCTACCTTTTATCTCTATGGTCCCTATGTGTGTTTTAAAGTAGCCACAGCTCCACGCTCATTACTGTGATGGACTACAATACTTGGCATTTTCACAACAACTACCAGGGTTGCATCGGTTGCAGCTGGGACTTAGCTCTGGGGCTCCACCACTGTCCTGAAATCAGTAGTCTGTATTGTTTTAGAAAAACTGTCACATGACAATAAACAAAAATGTATCAGTACTTGTATCTGTGAGTACTTGGACAAGTATCAGTACTTCTACTTTAGTACTTCTAAAAATGGTATCGGTGCATCCCTTATATATATTTATAAAAAAACATACATAAAAACAGGGATGCACGGGGAGCGTGGCCAAGCAATGGAGCTGTAGAGTCATGTGTGTGCTGAACTCTGCTCCCTGTCGTATCTTTTCTGGACTGACTGCATTAAATCTATTTAGATTTGGGAACCCCTACCTGAGCAAGTTTGTCTTTCAAAGTCCCAAGGGGAATTCATTTCGCAGAGCAGCGTTATTCCCCTCTGTGTCCGCCCCCCATTTGCAGAACTCAGACATGTAATCTTTCATGGGGTGATGCCCCTGTTGTAGGGAGCGGAGGGTGGCCTCAGCTGTGCAGTTGTATTGAGGGTCATCATAAATCTCAGTCATGGTTTTGAAAAAGAATGTGATGGAGTCAAGGATGGGACTTTCTAGCTCGAGGAGATGATGGCCCAAGCTGGTTCCCCAGACCAGAGGGAAATGGCAAAGCCAGCTTTGGTTTATTCTGTGGCAAAAGTCCTGGGTTGCATTGCAAAATATAATTGGCATGTGTTTCTGAACTCACAAAACTTCAGACAATCTCCAGAAAATGACTCAGGAGCTGGAACTCGGGGTTCGGGTTGTGACATAACTACTGTAGAGACTGACATGGGTGGCTCAGTTCAGCCAGACTTAGAGGGAGATGCTGGCTGTGCAGATGGGGTCAAGGCCATGATGCATCCTTCCAGCTGGAAATACCCCTCTTGCAGGTTCTTGACCACCTGGGTGAGTGAAGCGAGCTGTTGGCACAGGGCAGTCACGTACCTTGATGGAGACCAAATGAACCTTACAGATCTTGTCCAACACCCCTGGAAGTGGTGACAGGGAATGTGTGGGCACAAAGTAGCACTGGTGCCTGGACTTGAACTGAGCACATTCAGAGCGAGGTAGCAGAGGCTGAGGCAGAGTTGGGGTCACAAGCCAGGGTCAAGCCAACCAGACAGCACAGTACCAATACGGGAGCCAGGAGCGTGGTCAAAAACAAGCTGAGGTCAGAAGCAGAGGATCAGAATGGGTACATGCAGGAGGCAAGAGACAAGACTGGAGAGCAGGTCAAGGTCGAAAGAGGCAAGAGTCAAGACAAGCTGGGTCAGGAACGGGAGATGAACAGGATTTCAAGCACAGGGAACCAAAACATCTGAAGATCAATCAGCAAAGATCATCAATCACGTATGTGCGTAATAGTGCATGTTTACTTCTGACCCTGAGTGTAGGTCTTCGGGCATGCGTGGAAATGCGCATTGAACTCCGTTTGCACTGGACATGCACGGGAACTCCATAACGCACAGGGATTCTCTTAGAAAGTTTATTAGACGGGTGAATTTTGTTTCTGATGAGTTCCTTCAGATAAATGTATTTAAAGTTGGACATTTGGATGCATCTGAATTTCTGAATTGGAATGTATCAGAATTACGGATGTATCCGAATTTCCGAATTCGAATGTTAAAACATGTTTTAACAAAAATACTGAGATCTATTTATGCAGCTTAGAGTGCAACAGTGACACCACACAAATGCTTTAAATAACATGCTTGGAAGATGCCTTAAAGCTGCATGTGTTGTTATGGAACAGAATGCTTTACAAGGATAGTAGTAGTTAAAAAATAAAGGAAAATAATGTTTGAGCATGGTCACCTAACCACGCTCATTAATGAGTGCTCAACATTTGCTAGTGTTATGCTGGATCCTTAGTGTGCAGTGTAGTGAGTGTACTTTGTATGGACTGTACATCGGCTAGTGGCAGGGGGTTCCACGTGCAGCTAAACTTTATGAATAGCAAGGGTAAGCAGAGCTGATGGAATGCTCTGGGTAAGTTTATTTTCTCACATTTTGTGAGAAAGTGGAATTATCCTTTAAGAGACCACAAATGACACAGCAGCATAAAACTGGTCAGCAGTAGGACATATAAAAAAAAACTATTATGAATCCAAATTTACTATGGGCAAAGAGCACAGGTAGGGGTTATAATACAAAAATAAAATACCACAGATTACATAGCGTGAGTGAAAAAATGTGAGGTGATTTAGGAGCACACTGTTCTTCCTCTTAGTTTTAGTGTTTTTTCAAAGGATGAAGTAATGTGCTACAAACAAATGGCAGCTCCAGGAACAGATGGTTAGTAACAAGTTATCGCTGCGCTTTGAGCACCTCAAACTTAAAAAAAGGTCTTATGAACCAAAAATAAAAAACAATATACCCAAAATAGATGAAAAGCCCAAAATACTGCACCCTGAAACAAAAGCACATTTTCTTTAAAGGTAAGCCTTGAATAAAAAAAAAAAACATAAACAAGAACAATAATAAAAGGCAGAAAATGGGGCTGACTGCCCATCGAGTTGGCAATCAAAATTAAAGTAGTTTTTTTTTAACTGACCCTAATCTCTTTCTATGCAATTTGACAGCTTTCCCTATCCTTTCCCTGCAACAGCTTCCAATACAGTAACTTAACACTATGGCTGCTCTGCAACTCCCTTTTATATTAAGGTGACTGGCACATAACAAACCCCCCATTATTGGCTGTTCTAAACCAGATGACCAAAGTTTAAAGGCCTTTGCAGTGAAATATTATTCAATTAATTCAAGCAGGTAAATTGCTGCATTAGTTCAGGAGCTCTATGAACCTTGAACAGACTGGGTTCCTCGAACCCAGCGTTGACCCGCAACAAAATCTCATCCTTAGTATTGAAGTTCTTTGTTTGAGAACTTTATGTTATGGGGTCATAATGCGCGGCCCTGTCACCCACAATCTTCTGCCTTTAAATCGTTGTCACATAATCTCCCAAACGAAACTGCTGATGCACATTGCCCAGGCACATTCCACTTTCAATAAAAATGGAAGGTATGAGGGGATCTCTATTATAAATTACTCTATGCTGCTTCTGTTTAGTTATTGGAGTGACAAATAGGCATGGGCTCAATGTTCGCTTCGAACAACAGTTCGACTCAAACATCGCTAGTTTGTGTGCTCGGCGAACACACAAACTATCCAAGCATTTGGTGGGCTGTTCGCTCAACGAGCACCCCACAAGCCACTGCTTACTGCACCTTGCCTTGTGAGAGCCCTAATTGGGTAAAGCAATGCACCTGACCACAGGTCAGTTGCAAGACTTTGCCCAATCATGGCACAGTGCACTGTAAAAGCCATTAATGGGCAAAGTAATAATGACTTACATTGCAGCGTTATGTAGTGTGTTGTTAATGATAGAGTTAGGTGTAGTTAGGCGTAGATAGGTGTAGTGTAAGCGCTTTATACAGCATGTTAGTGCTATATACAGTACTCTGCACTGTATATAGTATAATTTTCTGTGCTGTAAATTCAGCTTTAAAATTGGGCCTTTAGTGTTGGCAGTGCTTTCACGCCCTTACCCTTCAGAGTAAAGGTGCCCATAAACTGCACGATTATCGTACGAGAATCGCGGGAAATACCGCGATCGTACGAGAATCAAGCAGTGTGAACGAAGACGTGCGACCGTTTCTACTGTACGGTAGCACGTCTTTTGTCTAAGGAGCATGCTAGAAAACCAGCCGGAAATCGTACGATTTTCGGCTGGTATGAACGGTGCTCGGGAGACAAATGCCAAACGGGCCGGTGTGCGCACGCGCACACTGCCCATTCAGCATTGTGGTCATCGGAAGCCCGCCCCTCGGGGGCGGGCTTGCGATGATCGAGAGTATGAACTGCCTGTCCAAGATGGGCAGATCGTACGTTTTTTTAATCACTTTACAACCATCGCAAGACTAAGGTCTTGCGATGGTTGTACTGTGTATGGCCACCTTTATTCTTGATGAGTGCTGGATTGCACTCTGCTCTAAAAATTCAAATTATATATATACCTGTCACACAGGTGTGGAAAAAATGGGGCTTTGGTGTTAGTGCCTCCACACTGTAACCCCTCATAGTTACTCTAGATGGGCGCAGGAATGGGCCCTGCCGTAATAAATTCAAATGATATCCACCTTTCACACACCCGTCTCTTTGTTGGCCTTTCAGACATGATGCATGGGCTTATAAAAACTTAAAAGAGAACTGTATATAGCACTAACATGCTGTATAAAGCACTGACACCAGCTAACCTTACACGTAACTGTAGGTGTACCTAACTCTATCATTAACAACAGCAACACACTACATAAGGCTGTGGTGTAAGCAGCCTTATATAGTGCGGGGCTGGGACTTAGCTGTGAGCCATGATTGGGCAAATTCATCATTACTCCGCCGAACACCCTGACAGTTTGTGTGTTCACCGAACACACGATCTAGCGATGTTTGAGTTGAGCTGTTGTTCGCCTCGAACATCGAGCCCATCCCTACTTATAAAGTGGGAGGTTTTATGAACAGGCTCTTGATCATGTAGCTTAGTCCATATTTTAGAGCCCTTTTGGATTCATGACTCCAAGAGCACAGAACTGAAGTATAAACCTAGCAGGCAGACAACTGGAGGTATCCTGACTATTGTTGTTTGGGACATTTTTCCCTCTTCAGGCTGTCTTAAACTATCATATATGTAAGTAAAAAAAGGAAATGAATGTTTGTGTTTATACTGTATGTAATGAGTTATTAACTGAAAGAGATGCTCTTTAATATGTTTTCTCCTCCTGTTTGTTAGCTTTACTTTTAGCACTGCTTATATATAGTTATTGTGTTGCAATTATTTTTAGCCACCTCTGTCAGCGGCTTAAAAATATGCTGCAAAAAAAAAAAACGAATAGAAAAGAAAAAAGCAGGCTCCCACTGTGACATGAAAAGTTACTTTACCTCTTCAGGATTACAGTAATCACATCTCAGCCAGCCAGTGGAAAAATCTAGATTTGCTAACTACTTTCTAACTGCAGTAAGGTGCAATCATACTGTAATTACCAAAGAAAACTGGATCATTTGGATTTTTATTTCTTTATCATTTTGCTATAGCTTTGTACAGCATCTTTTTTACGATATTAAAAACAATCTGAAGATAAAAACTTGTTGAACCTTTTGTCCAGTTTTTATGTAACTCTAAAAAATGTTCTTGTTGAACATGCCGGAATATAGTTTATTTTCTCTTTTTTGTAATTAACTTTTTGTGGGCATGTTATTGTGCATATAAACTTTAAGGAGTCTATTCACTAAGCTGGTGAAGGACCTAGCTGTAGCTTTGGCTGATTCTTCAGCTAGTTTTGGCCCCAGGACACCTTCGGTTCCGTAGAACCGAAGGGCTGCTGTACGGCCTATTCACTATAACCCGTACAGCTCCCGAAGTCGGCCGAGTGGCTCAGTCGAGCCAAAGGCATATGCCTCGGCTCGACTGAGCCAAGGTGAAAGCCGAAGCTGGCCGAGCGGCCGGCCGTTGGCCGACCAACAGCCTGCTTCCAGATGACGGCTGGCTCCGGCCACTTGCAGAGAGATCAGCGTCCCTGGTTACCAGGTAACCAGGGACGCTGTCATTACACACTGAGAACCCGGCCGGGCCGCTATGATATCACAGCGGTCTCTCCGTGTTCTCACTGTGTAACGCCATCTGTCATTACTCTCCCGGACGCTGTAAAGCCTCACTTCTCTTATCTATGGGAATGGATCGCAACTGCGGAGTTTCATGGATGGGGATCAGTTGTGCAGCTGAACTCTGTTGCCCTGCATTTGGTTAGGCAGATCGAGGGCTGCTTAACATCATACTCCCCTTGGCAACAATGGAAGTGCCACTCCTCTGGTAGTTAGAGAGCAGGGTATGAAGTCCAGCACAACAGCAATAGCACACAGGGTTAACGTAGTAGGGGCGTTACTCAATCCGAAAGGCATAACCCGATATTCAAAGAGCCCGTAACGGATCCGAAAGACAGTCTTCCATTCATCGCCTGCCCTCATGCGGATTAAGTTGTAAGCACCCTTTAAATCCAGTTTGGTGTAAATCTTAGCGGTCTGTTGGCGTTCCATGAGTTCAGTGATGAGGGGTAAGGGATAGCGATTTTTCACTGTAATGGTATTTAGGGCTCTGTAGTCTATAATGGGTCGGAGGCTGTTGTCCTTATTTCTGACAAAGAACATACCTGCTGCAGCAGGGGAGGTAGAAGGACGGATGAAGCCCTTCTTGAGATTCTCTTCCAAGTAGCATTTCAGTCCAGTTCAGGTTGGGACAAAGGGTAGATCCTGCCCACTGGAATGGTACTACCTGGGAGAAGGTCGATGGGGCAATCGTACGACCTATGGGGGGGTAGTACGTCAGCCTTCTGTGTATTGAACACGTCTTGGAAGTCGCGGTAATGGTGAGGTATTTCTGTTAGGTCAATGTGCATAATTGCCTTCACTGGGTAGCATGTGTCTCGACAGTAGCTGGAGTCTAGCTGTACTTTGTTGGTAGCCCACATGAGGGTGGGCTGATGCACCCTTAGCCAAGGTAGGCCCAGTATGACTGGGAATACAGGGGAAGGAATGACATCGAAGGTGATGCATTCTCTGTGGTCGTCGTCCGTAGTGACCAACTATGGCTGGGTCTGTAGGTCTATTGGATCAGAGGATAACGTGGTGAATGAAGCTTACGTAAAGTGGTTGAAACTTCATGCAGGTAGGGATGTTGTTTTGGATAACCAGCTGTGCGTGTATAAAGTTTCCGCACGCTCCAGAGTCAAGCATGGCTTCAACCTGCAATATTTTTTGCTCCCACTGTAGGGACAATGATACATACATGTAATTCGTTGTTTTGAGGAGTGGAGAACAAATCTCAGCTGCGGAGAGACTCTTACCTGCATTCTTTTTCCTAACTGAAGGACAATGGTCCACCAGGTGGTCGGCCGCGGCACAGTACAAACAGAGATTCTGGTTGCGTCTTCTGGATTTTTCGTCCTGTGATAGAGGTCCTCTTAGCATGCCAACCTCCATAGGGTCTGGTGGAGGTAGGGTGGACGTTTTTCGTGGCGTCCATGGTGTGCCAGTAAGTCTTTCCGAGCATCTTTCTCTAAGACGCCGGTCAATGGATATTGACAGCTGCATGAGGGCATCCAGGCTCGGGGGTAACTCCACTCTTGCAAGTTCATCTTTTACGGCATCAGAGAGTCCCAGACGGAATTGATTCCTGAGACTGATGTTGTTCCATTCCGTTTGTCGCGCCCAGCGCTTAAACTCTGCAATAAAGGTCTCAACGGTTCTTTTGCCTTGCTTGATACTCCTAATAGCTGCTTCTGCAGTCAGTTGTTTGCCTGGATCGTCATACAGTTGTGACATTGCGGCGACGAACCCATCATAGGACTCTAGCAGGGGGTCGTCTGCCTCCAGGTAGGTGTTTGCCCAGGCGCTGGGCTCCCCTCGGAGATAGGAGATTAAAGTGCGCACCTTCACCCGTTCGGTGGGATATGATCTTCGCCGTAACTCGAATATAAGTTTGCACGAGAGTAGGAAATCGTTGTAGGTCCCTCGATCCCCGGAATAGACATCAGGGGGGGTCACTTTAGGTTCTGGAGCCGGACTAGCGGAGGCACCCTCCGGTAATTTTTGAGTAATGAAGTTGCGTAGATTCTGATTTTCAGTCCGGAGTTCCCCTACATTTAATGTAAGGGCCTCCATCTGTTGAGACAGCGTGACTATGTGTTGCGCTAGCTATGCTGGATCTATGTTTTTTGGTCCTACTGTACTGTAAAGCCTCGCTTCTCTTATCTATGGGAATGGATCGCAACTGCGGAGTTTCATGGATGGGGATCAGTTGTGCAGCTGAACTCTGTTGCCCTGTATTTGGTTAGGCGGATCGAGGGCTGTGAGTAACAGCAAGGAGTTTAGCTAGCAGGTGTATGAAGTTCAGCACAACAGCAATAGCACACAGGGTTAATGGCTGTGAGCAACAGCAAGGAGTTTAGCTAGCAGGTAATGAAGTTCAGCACAACAGCAATAGCACACAGGGTTAATGGCTGTGAGCAACAGCAAGGAGTTTAGCTAGCAGGTGTATGAAGTTCAGCACAACAGCAATAGCACACAGGGTTAATGGCTGTGAGCAACAGCAAGGAGTTTAGCTAGCAGGTAATGAAGTTCAGCACAACAGCACTATAGTAGTGTCCTGGTAGCCAGGAGGCATAAGCCTCTACTTGCGGTTTGTTTGGTGGTCAATGGTAGAGCCCTGAGGTCTCGTTCACACCTAGGCGTATTGCATATGCGCGTCTGTCGCACGTTTTTTTACCGCGATTCACGGTAAAAAAGTTGCGCGACCGTCACGTGTTTCCGCTGTATCCCAATGGAAACGCACAACAAAGCGGCCCAAAGTAGTACCTGTACCTTTTCAGGCGTGGGCCGTTTTGTAGCGCGTTAGGGACGGGCGGAAATACGCCAAGGTGGGAACGAGACCATTGAATACAATGGGATTTATATTTTTGAGCGTTTTGTAGAGCGTTCGTCGAGCGTAGAGCGTTCAGGTGTGAACGAGGGCTGTGACTCTTGGATCCGACGACCTGCTTGTGGCTGATGATCCTGAAGGGCAGCAAGGCAGACACTGATTGATCAGTGTCCTGCTACAATCAACAGTAGGACGCCGATCAATCAGTGAGCAGCAGCTTTAAGCCAACTGCTCGAATGAGGTGGGCGGAGTCTCCGCCTGCGCACTACTGAGTCCCTGCTAGGAGGTGAGGGGTTACCACGGCGCGCCTGCGCAGGACGGCGTTGGAGCCCGGCGATGGACCGTAACCCGGTACGTCTATTACAGACGCTCTGGGAGTCTAATACGGCTCCCGGCCACCCGGGAGAGAAACACTTTCTCCCAGAAAGGTTCACTCTGCTCGGTCGAGCAGAGTAAACCTTTCCCTGCTCGTTTTTTTTTCTTCTGACATCGGAGTGGTTGGCTGCCGTCAGAATAAAAAAAATAAAATCACCATAGTAATGTAAAGCTACATTCCTATTGGCTATTTCAATTTGCAATAGCTAGTTTGCTATTGCAAAGTGAAATAGCCAATAGGAATCTAGCTATGCATTCCTATTGTGTTTTTTTTCGGCAGCTTTCGGCAGCAGAACCGCCTGGCCAATAGAAAACAGTTTGGCGGAGCTAGCTGTCACTGCTAGCTCCGCACAATCGGTTTCTATTTTTTTCAACTTTTTCAACTATTTTTCTATTCTGCTCGGTACCACAGAGGTACCGGGCAGAATAGCCGAGCCGAATGCAGCTCGGCGGCATTCGGCTATTTACTCACTGCTGTTCGGCATCTATAAGAATAGGCCGAACAGCAGCGAGTAGCCTGCCGGAGGCTAGGGTCACCCGATCCAGATGTTGGATCGGCTGAGTCAAACTCCTTCTGCACTTCGGGTCGGCCAAACATTCTGAGCATGTTTGGCCGACCCGAAGCCACACGAAGGCAGCAGATGTGCGGCTGATATCAGCCGATATACCGATGAAATTAGCCGTACAAGCCTGAAGTGAATAGCCGAACAGCGTTCGTCTCACTTCACTTCAGGTCGGTTATTCACTCGACTGCCGTCGGCAGCTTAGTGAATAGACCCCTAAATATTATATATACATTCCTTAACTATTGGCTGCGTAGGGGCCCTGGTGGTCGGGCTTGTCTTTGCTTGCCCCTGCGCTTGACTGTGGTATTTTTTTAACAGTCTGAACTGCAGCACATTTGATTGCTAAACACTTACCTGATGTATGTATGATGCCTATTTCCATTACTCAACCATTATTTCTTAAACATTCATTTTTTATATTTTCTATGTTGTGTCATTTCATGTGATTGTTGTAGATATACCTCCCTTTCCCTCCAGATGAAACAGATCAATTTGTATCTGAGAAACATGTTGAGTCATTCACAGACCACTGTATACTCAGTATCTTCGTATGAAACTATAGCCTTGTACAACATGCATTTAGTCTCTAATATATACACAGTATATTAACAGTGTGTCTGATGTATGGGGTAGTATTATGGAGGCTTAAGCAATAATTTTATTAAAATGTTTTAATTACAATCCTTTTTATCACGTATGATTTTATCAAATTTTAATCTGTGACTAATCAATAAAAATGTTGTTTTATTAAGTTGTTGTATGTGTCTACCTTAAAAGTTCAACCTTCCTTTTGTAAAGCTTGATGTGTTTTGTTGCCCAAATAGCAACTTTGGAAGACAATACATGATTTGTTTGCATTATTTCTTATTTGTGTTTTGTGTTTACTCTTTCAATCAAATAACATATAAAAGTATCGAATAACAGTATCGTGTAAAATGTTACATGATAAAATGAAAGTAGCTACATTATGGTAGGTGCTATTTTTACTCAGATTGTCTAAAGCACCATAAGGAACAACAAACAACACCCACAACAAAGAAAAGAACATTCAGTCAGGGGTGATTGCATGCTATTGGGTTATCCATACATAGGTTGCCTAGAAGCCCTCCACATGGCTATAATGGTGCACATTAAAATGGTTTCCCATCTATTCATTATATATATATATATACACTATACTGAAAAAAGGTTTAGTTGCAGTCTCTGTCCCCAATTGAGAGACTTTCCATTTAGTATTCTGTGCCTGTGACATACACCTGGAAAGGAAGTAGGGTGAAGGCTCAAATGCAGGCACACATACTGTATATCATTTAATTAAAACCTTGTTCTAAACTTTCCCTCTTCTATCCAAAACTAAGACTGGGTAAAGTTAGGCTTTAGAAGACATCATATTGGAAAATACTGTAGAAAAAGTATACAGTGCAAAATGTACTTACAGCTTCTTTGTAAAGTGCTATTACTATATGGTCGCAATTATTCCAAAAGTTCCATAAATTAGGTCTTCAAATATCAGCTCTAGCACTGTTTGTTTTTTCATCCTTACATTTTGTCATAATAAAAGAATTTGCTTTTTCCTTGTTTTTAACATTTCCTAAATTTACTTTATATCTTGTGTTGGTCTAGGTTAGTACCAGCATGAGCTATGTGTCATTACAGACGCACATTTTTTCTACTAATCTGAAAATCTAAAGAGTATTTAATCTTTTGCTTCAATGCACTCTGATTACCATAACTTAATAAATCACTACAGGCTTAATATGTTCCTGCAGCATTGTTGATTGACTTATTGTGCCATACTTAGTTATAGCTGCATGAAAGCACAGCAAGAGACACATTATTATATTTAACAGGAAGTCTGATATTTTTTTCTGGAAAAAGAAGGTAACTTGATTGCTTGTATGAATTTCTATTTTTTTGCATAGATGGTTTGCATACTGCCATTTAGCAACTTCACTAATTGCATGCTTAACATTATAGAGAATTTGTCATTAAAATAATCTGCTGCACTTATGGAGTTCAGAAATCGACAAATATGTTGTGACAGGCAATGGATCAGCATTTCCTGGTAGTGGAGCAGGTTGCTTAACCCTTCCTGCCTCCTGCACATTCCTCTTAGCCAACAGGGCAGCCTGTCATACTGATGGACCAATAGGAATGTAGGGGAGACAGAAGGTTGCAAGAAGCTCTGGCAGTAGTTGGAAGTATCACAGCTTTGCATTTTAGAATGGACCAAGAATTAGCCAAAAAACAATATTAGAGGCTGTACTAGATGCCTGTACTGTATACCTTCAATGTTTTTAATATTTATTACATAATCACTTGCAAACCTATAGTAAAATCCTGACTTAAAATTTATTTAACATAGCTAAGTAACAAAATCTATACACATTTGGTCACATTATGTATGCTAAAGGGAGGATTAGCCAAACTAAATTATTATCCTCACCTTTAACGAAGAGCATGTTACCAAATACTTAAGCTCTTGGTCTGATAATCACCACTGCATGAAGCTTGGTGTAAAACATCCTTCTGTTTTTTTGTCCATCTCAGAAAGACTATTGACATACTGTACCTTTAAAGTAAAGCTGTTGGGGTGCGTAGCTTAGCAATGGCTGTGTGAAGAATATTTCTGCATGGCTCCCAGCTCAACTTTGCCATAATCAGCATCTATCCTCCTGATAACCAGTTTGCTGTCAACCATGACGAAATGCAGCAAGACCAGGGGATCTCATGATACCCCCAAGACCGCCTTTAAAAGACTTTTCATGCCTCTGTTCAGCCTTCCAGACGCGCAGCCTTCATCTTAGCATCAGCCGCTCCTGGGGGCGGGCGGAGTCTCTGATCTGGATCCGGCACATACTGACCCCGTGGACAATCCTTCAGATCCTGAGCCTCTCTCCCTGCTCAGTGTCATTGGCTTTTCTGCTCCCTCAGTCCCTCATGATGAGGCTGAAACCGGTTCTCAGCCGTGCCTGTTATTGGGCTCCTTCACCGCACAGCCGGAGGCCTCACCCCCAGACCCAAAGCCTGCGCAGCTGCGCCTTTACAGTAATGTGGTCTCTAGCAAGGGGATCTCTGCTCCTCAGGAGCCTGCAGGACCCACCACTGGATCAGGGGCACGATGTGACAACTGCAGTGACCCCACTCCCCCACTGGTTCCTCCAGAGTAAACCTCCTTGGCCCTCTCACTCTCCCACTGACTTTGCTGAGTGGACACTGCCTCCGGCACAAAGCAATGAGGAAGACTCTTCGGGCTCTTGGAGACTAGATCCTCCAATGCAGCTTCTACAGGGTTCTACCACCTGGACCTCACAGCCTTCTACCTCTCAAGTGGCTCTGGACTACAATCTCAGAAGCCTTCTCAGGGCTCTCCCTACTAAAGCTGACCTGGAGACACTGATCCCCACTAAGGCTGACTTTGAAGCCTTCTCTAATCATATTGAATCCGCTTATAAGCAAAACAGCTGAAGTTACACAGGACATCTCCTCTCTGTCCTCCAAAGTTTCTTCAGTAGCATAGGCGCACTCCGATATCCTTTAGAGAGTCATTGCCTTGGAATCGACTCAGTCAACTTCTCAACAACAACTATCTGATCTTCTCCTCCATCTGGATGATCTACATCAGGGGTGCCCACAATTTGGCGTCTGGAGATCTACTTTTCAAATGACGAGCTCAATGAGATCTACCAGCGAAAAAAACCTTTTACTTAGAAAACAAGCATTAAAATCATTACTGGGACTACTGCCTCTCTCTCTCTCTTCTCTCTGCTGTCTCTTTCTGTGGCAGTTCACACCACAAAGTCTGTGTTTGGCCTCTGGAATGCAAGCCTGCCTGCTCCCTGTGTTTAGGGGCGAGAGGCGTGATGATCCATTGAAGTCAAACGCACTGCAGCCACGCCCCCTACCTGCAGTGCGATCGCCCTCACCCAAAACATAGGCACATTAGTGCCTGCGTTCCGGTCCAGTGCGATCTGCAAAAATAGTGCTTGCAGCATTTTTGCAGCTCGCACTGGATGGAACACAGGTACTAACGTGCCTGCGTTCTGGGTGTGGGCAATTGCACTGCAGGCGGGGGGCGTGGCTGTGGTGTTGTTGACTCCACGCCCCCTCCGGCCCCTGAACACACAGAGCCAGCCGGCTTGCGTAACAGTGGGTTCCAGAAGCCGAACACTCTGCAACGCAGACTTTGTGGTGTGTACTGGCCCTCTCTCTTGGCTGTCCCTTCTCTCTCTCTCCTCACTTTCTCTCTCTTCCCTCTCTCCCTTGTCTCTATCTCTCCCCTATCTCTCTTTCTCTCTGCTGTCTCTTCTTTCTCTCTGCTGTCTCTTCTTTCTCTCTGCTGTCTCTTCTTTCTCTCTGCTGTCTCTTCTTTCTCTCTGCTGTCTCTCTTCTCTCTCTCTCTCTCTCTCTCTCTCTCTCTCTCTGCTCTCTCTTCTGGCTGTCTTTGCTAACCTGCACTGAAGCAGCTTCCCGGGTCTCCTCTCAGGTGCGGTGTCCTGTCCTCATATGGTGCTCGTGTGGCCGAATCTGCAGACTGGGAGAGGTGTCCCGTCCCTTCCTGTCTGCAGCATCTGACACATTCAGCCGCATGGCCACCGTGGAAGTGAGCTCAGGTAAATGAGCCGATCGCGATCTACCAGTGTTCGCTTTGTGATCGATTGGCAGATTGTGATCTGGTAGAATCAGCAGAGGACACCTGTCCTCTGCTTTAGGCTTACGCCCTGCCCCACTAGGCCCTGAACACCATGGGGGTTATACCTCTGGCATAGTTCGTATTAAGGGTTTTTGTTTTATACACTTCTTTTCTGCTTTTGCTTTCTTCTTACTGGCCCTGATCCTACTCCCTGTTTTTCCTTCTCATGCTTTTTTTTCTCTCACTAGAACCCTCTTCTTCCCTTCACTCCTTCCTCTTTCCTTTCTCTCTTCCCTTCCCCAGGCCCCAAGGGGAGCACCCTTTTGTGATTGAGCTGTTTACTTCTACCTATCTACTTGGTGCTCCTTTCTGATCAAATGTCCTCTGTTGCAAGTAATTCGTTGGTCTCCCTCAGTGTGAGGGGTTTAAACACCCCTGAGAAAAGATCTATGATCCTGCAGGAATTCAAACGGATGCGTGCTAACATTTGTTTTGTCCAGGATACTCACTTTAGAAGCCTCTGTACTATCTATTCATTTAGAACAGATGCTGGAGAAAAAGAGATTGAGGACTCTGCGTCCTCAATTTCTTTTTCTATTTGAAAAGGGAAATATCAGGGGTCTGTTTAGACCCCTAATATTTCCCCGAAGCCCCCCACAATAAAAAAAATAAAATAAAAAAATAAAAAATAAAAAAAAGTAAATAATAAAAAAATTAAAAATAATAAAAATTAAAAAACATGTGCGTGGTGCTTGGTGACGTCACACGCCTGTTGAGGGGCACTTTTTTTTATTCTTGCCTCGGGCACAGAAGGAGCTAGCTACAGCTCTGGACACATGGTTGTGCCCAGAGGGGTGGACTTTGTTTGTCAAGGGGACTTTGAGTAGCCAACTTTGCACTTTTGCTAATATCTACCTCCCGATGTGAATCAGATCTTCATTCACTTTGGCGAAGGGAGTATTGCTGGTTGCGGGAGATTTAATTTTTTTGCTGGACCCTCTTATGGACCTCTTCCTATTTTTCGTATTCAGCTCTCGTATATGCCTGCGATTACACCAGTTAATTGATATTTGGCGTCTGCTTCATCCCACTGACAGGGATTATACATTTTTCTCTAATACCCACCAATTATATACCAGAATCGACATGTTCATGATCCGTCATTGCAACCTGCCCTGTATAAGGGCCGTGTCCATAGGCCCCACCTCCCTTTCCGACCATGCAGCGATTTCTCTTGCTATTGTATTATCTCAAGCTCCCTCAGTCTCCTTGGATTTGGCGGTTGAACTAAGCTCTCCTAAAGGATGAATCCGCTTATCAAGCCATCCACTCTGAACTCTAACTTTTTCTTTCAACTTGAACCCAGATTGTGACCCCATGATTCTCTGATAGACCCATAAAGCTTACATCAGGGGTGTCCTTATTAA
The DNA here is from genome assembly GCF_000935625.1 of Nanorana parkeri. Classification (NCBI taxonomy): domain Eukaryota; kingdom Metazoa; phylum Chordata; class Amphibia; order Anura; family Dicroglossidae; genus Nanorana; species Nanorana parkeri. The sequence continues at coordinate 499,162 of NW_017307193.1, forward strand.
ACATGACTCACAGATTAAACGTGCTAAACACACCCAGATTACCAATTCTTTATCCCAGAAGTTCTGACTCGTGGTCACTCCAGAGTTTCCAGAACTGATGAAATTGCCGAAGCCTTTTGATTCTGGTGACTCTCATGAGCCCTCCTTTGCTGATGCGGTAAACAACTATCTTTCCAACTCTGGCATGCCTCGCCTCTTGGAAGATAATATTTCATCTTTAGTCCACCCTATCACCTTAGACGAATTCCCCCAAGCTATTGCTCAGACTAATACGGGGAAGGCACCTGGCCCTGATGGGTTTACCTTAGTTTACTCCAAACATTACCAGGAACCTCTTTCCCCTTATTTCTTGTGTGCGTTCAATGACATTGGAACTGGGGGTTCCTTCCCTCCAGATGCCCTTAGAGCTCATATCACCGTGATCCCTGAGGAAGGTAAGGATCCACTTTGCTGTTCTAGCTACAGGCCCATATCCCTTCTTAACGTGGACCAAAAACATTTCGCTCAAATCCTCGCCTCTAGACTCGCACCCTTGATTCAATCAGTGGCCCACCCAGACCAAACCGGCTTTGTAGCCTCTAGAGAAGCACGGGACAATATGACTAAGGTCTTGGCAGTGTTACATGTTTCAGGTTCTAAGTACATTCTCTTCATGCTCCTGTCCGCCGACGCCAAAAAGGCATTTCACAGGGTGAATTGGAAGTTAACGGATTCTATCTTACAATATCTGAGCCTGGGTGCATTGATGTTGGCTTGGATCAGAGATATTCCCATCCTTCTGCACAGGTTACTATTAACGATGCTTTGTCTAGTCCTTTGAAGATCACCAACGGCACAATACAGTACTGCCCCCTGCCCCGCTTGCTCTTTATTCTTACTCTAGAACCTTTTCTTTGCAAACTTAGGTCCCATCCAGATATTACAGGCCTCTCAATTGGTGCATCTGCTCCCAGGGAAAGTGGCTGCTCTTCTTTCTATCTAACCCGGTCATTTCCTTGCCCAATTTAGTGGACGAATTTTGCTTGTTTGGCAGGCTCTCCAATTTTCTCATTAACTATTCTGAATTGGAGGTGCTCAATGTCTCTATCACAGTTTCGTCAGTACAGAGTTATCAAGCCTCCTCACCTTTTAAATGATCCCCTTCAGCAATCAAATACATAGGCACAATGATACCTCTCTGAGACTTTTGCCCTCAATTTTCCAGTACTACTCCTTAAATTGAGGCAGGATTTATATCACTGGACATCTGGCAGGTTCTCCTGGTTCGGGAAGTGTAATATTATTAAAATGAACATTATGCCCCGCATCCTGCACCTACTCCAGGCATTGCATATCAGAATTCCGATTTGGTTTTCTAAAATCACTGAATAGGTTGTTCTCGCAATTTTTATGGGCCTACAATCCTCCCCAGTTAAAGTTCTCTCTCCTGCGTCTCTATAAAGTACATGGTGGAATTAGACTGCCTGATGCCTCTGTTTATTACTAGTGATGGGCTCAGGCGTGTTCGCAGCTCCATGTGCCGAGCCTGCCAGGAAGCTGACAGCGCCAATCACAGGTACTGAGACATTATCCCGGTCCGCAGCTGACAGCGCCAATCACAGGGATTACCCCCTGCCCTCAGACTCTCACAAACACCGGGTCAGGGTTGTGGCGGAAGAGGCCCTTGTCCTCATCGTCATGGGGACAAGGTGCTTTTCCAGGGGAGGCCCCCAGATAAGCACTCTCCCAATGCCGAGGGCATGTGGTCTAGTATAGTGCAGGGAGGGGGGGGCGCTTGCTCGCCCCCCCTCCTTTCCTGCCTGCCAGGTCAGTGCCCGGATTAAGGATCTGGTTTGGAATCTTAGGGGAACCCCACTTTTTTTGTTTTTTTGGCGTTAAAATTCTTAAAATTCCTAGCAGACCTAAGGGGTCTGGTATGACTTTTGGAGGTCCCCCTAACATTCCTACCAGACCTAAAGGATCTGGTATCAGTTGTGGGGGAATCTCAAGCTCTTTTTCCTCTCTTCTGCTGACTTTTTGTTTAAAAAAAAGTATTTTTTTTTCTTTTGTCTAATGTCACTTTGCTGCAATGAAAATTTGTTTGTACATACTACTGCTAACAAAATTAATGAAAATTCGGATTTCGTTTGAATCTGAATCCCGAAACAAATTGACTTTCAGACCTGAATCCCGAAAAAAAAAGAAAGAAAAATCAGAAAGAAACCCCAAATATTTTGCAGGTGCACATGTCTAGCGCTTCGTCTTCTGCGGGCGAAGCCCCTGCAAAGGAAGTTGTTAGACAGATAAGTTAAATGCAAACCAAGACCTAAAAAGGCCATGTACACTCCTGCACGTGTGGCCAGTGGGATTAGATGCACTGCAACATAGTCCTGTTGGCATTTGGGGCCTTTATACTTGGTGGAGCACTTAATTAAAGCACAGCAAAATAAATGGCCAATTGGCCTTTAATCACTCTGGTATGTCCAGGAAGTCATGCCTGTCACTGTCTGTTCCCAGATTGCTCTCCAGCCCAGGGTGGTTGTAGGGTGGAACAAAGTCACAGTGCCTGAGTGGAGTCAGATGGATGATGATCCTCTTCAGGTGGCTATGCCCTACACTGGATGTGCTGTCACAATAATTGCATAAAACATGACACAATGCATAGTCATAGTTAATACCTTTATCAAATTTGAAGTGAGAATTTACATAGTTAATTTTGCTTAAGCCATTTGTTCAGTGAAATTAGTATCTGTATAGTTATTGCCATCTTGTGGGCATTTTGGTTATTGCACCATGTTTTTCTGCATTCCCTCCCCTTGTGTGTAATGTACCTCCCTTCTTCTCCAACTAGTCGTGTGTCATGGCTGCCTATATCTGGACCACATGTTCATGCTATCTTGGAAACATTATCATCCTTGACCTTCAAATACCATCTCTTCATTTATCTGCTGTATCCTGATGGCTGACTGTAACATGGCCACATATTATTCTGCATGCATGCTAGAAACATTACCATCTCTGACCTGCAAATACCGTCATTTCTATCATCTACTGCATCCTGTTGTCTGCTCTAACTAACCTGCTGCATTCAATAAAGAATTTGTGGATGAAAATATATTTGGTGAGTTCAGCTATCTCACAGAAGGCAGGCTCTGTGAGAGTTTTAAATACTTATCCTTGCTGCACTCCTGTCCGTATGACAAAGAACTTCAATAAATGTAGCTTTTGCTATCCTAAAAGGACTGGTCTGCTGGTGACATTTGTTCAACTCTGTGAGAGTTTCGACACAAGTAAGTGCATATTCACAGAGCTAATTGTGTCAATGCATTAATAAAGTACATGCTATGGACATGTTCAATAAGTAAGTTTACAAACGTCTAGATTAATATGTTTTTTAGGAGAAGGTAGCACACTTATGGAAATTCAATATAGAAATGCATATTTATTTTTAGTTTTTAACCATAGATACCCTTTAAGGGTGTTCAAAAAGGCAGTATTTTTAATATGAGGCTAAGACTGAGTACACAATATGCCTTAAACTATCAGGAGTAAAGTTCTAAACTAAAATTAGAAAGTATTATTGGAAAAAACTAATACAAATCTTATGAAACTAAAAAAAAGAAAGTATTATTTTACTAAAAGAGTTGTTGACACTTGGAATAGACCTCCAGGAAACAGTGACATAAGTCAACAGTAAATGCATTTATATTTAATTTATAAAAACAGATCAATATGCAGACAAAAATAAGCAAATCAGATCAAAAAGCTTCCAGAAATGTCCTAAAATATGCAATTAAATAATTTCAGATAGAGAAAAGGTTCTGCCTTGTGATGCAAGCAAAAGCTGTCTCATAAGAATTGTCTCAGAACTACAGTTGTCAGAACTGCTCTCTTTACTAAAAAATTTGATCTGCTGTTTAAACTACTTCACAAAGTAGAGAGGTAGAGATAAATTGTTACATAAGGGACCCAGCCACTGCCTAGAAATGAGACCTGCAGCATTAACATGGACAGGTACAGCAGTTCAATAAATTTTGAAGAACCCATCTGTTGAGTAATTTACAATACAAATTGTAAACTCTGAACTTTGGGTTGTGCATCATATTTTTAACTAAAAGGAAGCTATGATAACTTTTTCTCAGTATTTAAATTTTTAAGTTAATAAGCCTTTAAGCTTGTTTTCCTTTTTAGAATTTCTCTTTCATTTAAACATGATATAGCCCAGTCTGAATAGGGAGATGGAGAAGTGGATGGGTCACTCCCTGTTCAGTTGCTTGAGTAAATTTTCGTTTGAGCTATTGAGTACTGTAGACAAAGATTTCCAGCAAAGCAAGTAAGGATAGCCAGGAAAATGTGGAAAACCTAGCTAATCGGATGGTTCAAAATGAAAATATGAGATATTGAAATGCAACATTTTTATGACCTAACAGAAAGAGAAAATATATGCTAAATCACTATACTCTCACATTAAACTAATTACAAAAATTATTAAATAGGAATATAAAAAATATGACCAAATATTTACAGGATATTACAAAAAGTATATTATATTCTAAAACATATGGAATGTGTACCACCATCAAAATATTGCAATAGTAACTGTAGAAATATGATTTTGTATGTCATATTCCTTTTCTTGTAGCATAGGGTGAAAGAAGTTCAAAAGAGAAAATTGCTTCCGTTTTTGCATAAAATTCAAAAAAATATATTTAATTTCAAAGTTACAAATGATTACAAGATATGGTATATCTTACAAAATGTTTGATGATTACAAAATATAATATATCTTACAGCATAATTCTATAAGATGCTTAAGAAACGTGTCTTTAGATTGTATATAAAAAATAGTCTCTGTCTCTTCTGAGAGTCAATGTGGGTGGGTGTGTGGGTGTGGGTGTGTGAGTGTCTGTGTGTGTGAGTGTGTCTTTGATGGACCATCCCCTGTCCATATATCCATGTTCTTACTTTTAAAAAAACTATGAGATGTATACCTTAAAAGTCATTCACATTAGCATAAGGGAGTTCCATACTCTTTGTTCTGACTCATGTATATTCCTTCATCCTTCAATCCCATTTTAAAGGCCAAGTCTTCTCTGTGAACATTCCTAACAGCTGTTTTACTTACAGGGTAATTCACAAGAGGGTGAAGAGTTTGGAGAAGGCAAGATAAGTGATCAATCTAGGACAACATAGCTGAGCTGGAAAATGAGCTGAATTGGAGAATGTTTCCAAATCAGCTATTTTGGCCTAGATTGTTCACTTCTCCTGCCTTCTCCAAACTCTTCACCCTTTTGTGAATTACCCTGTTAGGCCCCATTCACACACAAATCGGCCTGCACGTACAGTATTAGTACGCAGGCCCTGTCCTTCTCTATGGGGCTACGCGGCCGTACGCCCCTCTATGCTCACCTCAACTGCAGGTCCGTAGGGGTGCGGGTTTTCTGGCCAGGACGCATACAGGATCCATTCCGGCAGCATATGAATACGCTTACCCGCACCCCTACGGACGTGCAGGGCGGGCCAGCGTAGGGGGGCGTACGGCCGCGTAGCCCCATAGAGAAGGACGGGGGCTGCGTACTAATCACATGCAGCACCTGTCCTTCCCGGCAGCTGCTTGGTACGGCCCCGCACGCAGCAAAGAGCTGTACGTGCAGGCCGATTAGTGTGTGCCTGTCTGCCTGACAGGCTTACTGATTGACTGCCATTTGTAACTCAAAAATCAGTACTACGGTTAAACTGCATTTGCAAACTTGGATAGATTAAAATATAGAAAATCAATCAACATTTAGGCTTTTCCCTGTATGATAATTATGGTTTTAACAGTAACTTTGAAAATTGCACTGACACAAAAGTATACTGCATACATTTAATTTTTAACATTGATATTCATTGTACATAGCACAATTATATCTGTTTCATGCAGCATGCATTTTATTTCTTTATCTGCTGGCAGGAATTGCATGGATTGTTAGGAAATAATTAATTCAGAGAGGAGTTAAATTGTTTACTGAGCAAATAAACCGCTATGTGCTTTAGAACAAGTATGTGTCTGATTGTGATGAAACAGAAAAAAGCTTCCAAGATTATATGCTAGACTTGATCATGCTTGCTGTGTTTATCATAAAGTCACTGACCTTTTCAGAAATGTCCACATCTATCTTTAAGGAATTTTTAAGAGTGTAGATATGTCAGCGATGCATAAAATGATCCTTCTCAAGCAGAAAATAAATACATTCTTAATATATCAGTAACAGAGTATACTGTGTTAAAGAAATATTTTGCAATGTCTCACAGTGCAAAGTAAACCAATGTTTGCATTAAGAATGATCATTTTGTCTTTAGAATGCATATGACATTCTTTGTGGGAATTATTTTGGACAGCAGATGAGAGGAATTTAGCTTTTTTTTTAACCAAAGGGTTTATAGCAACCTTGAAAAAACTGAACCTATTTCCAGTTCAACTAAAATCTCTTATCACTACAATTACAGACCTTCAGATATGTCCAATCATAGCTTGAACCATTTCCCAGTGTATAAGCAGCTCCTAGCCAAGCAAGATTAATTTTCTGCAGATAGCCTAACTAAATGCCTGTTTTTCTACATCACAATTAGAAATGTCTTTTAGACTGTGAATGGAGAAGCTTAACCCTGAACTCTAGGATAGGTAAATATTGTCAAAATGAGAGCAGCATATGAATTCTTACTCAACTCCTGGTGTGCTTTGTGTATTTCTTCCAGATCTGTGAAATAACTCAGAATGAAACTTTGCCTTTATGCGGAAGGTTCCTGTAAAAAAGGTTACTGTTGCTCTTACTTTTTGTGCAGGGTGAATGGCCTTGTATCCACCCTCTTCTGCCGTTTTCTGTAGGCAGTCTGTAGCGGGAGGGCCCCATGGATCCCTCTCACTCTGCTCTCATGCTCTCAGCACAGGCTGCATATTTATATGACCTAATGACTGGGTTTGATGCACACATAGTGGATTGATATAGTTTGTGGCTAATGGGGCTGGACAAACTCTTCAGGTATTGCCATTGCATGGCATTCAATTTGAAGGATAAACCAGATTATGGACTGGAACTTGGGGATTTCTGAACAAGCATTGCGAAACATATGGCATTTTTTACTCTATACATGTTCTTATGTTTATTTTGTAAGAAGTAACATATTCAGTATTTACTGCTTGAATGCATCTTTTGCCTGAGTAGTAATAAAAAAAAACCATGGAGTAATTCTTTAAGTCTATGCATCATATCTTCAAGGAAGAATTAAGATATTACCACATGTGGATGATTTGAACTGACAAAAAGGTAAAACCTTACATAGTACATTTACAGTACCTTTTTAAAAGTGATGAAGATAACAATTTACCACACTGTTCTGTATAGAGGAATGCCACAAAGTGGATCCACTATTTCCCTGACACAACTTAAGTTGATTATAACAGAATCAAAAGAACATCAAACAGGGGTCACCTGGGAGGATATCTGCTGGACTGTTTGATATTCTAAGTCTATATATTTCTGGATTATTGATATTCTAAGTCTATCATTGGTAATTGCTTCTGACACTGCACACATTTTGATCCTCCAATTCTTACATACAGGGAAATACAACCAGTTTGGTACATTAATGTTCTTTGTTATAGCAATTTTCTGTACTATCTACAAGTGGCATTGTTTCTGTTAAAATCTGAAAACTCAATGGGATTGATTTACTTTACTACTTGAAGACCCTTCCAGGCCAGCTCATTTTTCAGTGTTTAGCGCTGTAGTACTTTGACTGACATTTATTCAGTCATGCAAAGCTCTACTGAAACAAATTTTATACCATCTATTTAATCACCACTGGGGGTTTTATTTTTCACTATATAACGAAAAAGTACCCTACATTTTTTTAAAAAACTATTTCCCTATGAAATGTTATGAAACGTTTATTATCACCCCAATTTTTTGGTAAAATATAAAATACGGGGTCATGTCGGGTAAATAGACGCCAATTCATGTCAAGCTTTCCAATTGCGTGCGCCCGCGAAATTGCAGAAAACGACACTTTAAACGCTTTTACCACTAATCAGTTTATTGTTTTCAGTAATTAATCAGTTATCAGTAATTAATGGCCCTAAAATTATTGCTCTCACTCCGATGTTTGCGGCGATATCTGTGTGGTGTAATGGGCGCAATTGTCGTTTTCGCACATAGGCGCACCCGACGCAGGTTTGGGGGGGTGCATGGGGGGGTGGGGGACTTTGTGTTATTTTACATTTTTTTATTTGTCACTATCTTTTTTAATCTTCTTTATTTTTTTATGCTTTAATTTTTTTAAACTTTTTTAAGAAACCCCCTATGTGATAGCCTATTCAAATAACAGGTCCTCTTTATGGAGACATCAGGGATCTCCAAGACCCCTGTTTTCACCTAGGGACCCCCCAGAGAAGCTGATGAAGCAGAGATCTGCTTCATCGGCTTCTCTCCGGCTTCTGTACCGGAGAGTGACAGAGGAATGCAGAAGTGATGTAATATACATCACTTCCAGCATTCGGGAACAGGAGAGGAGTCAAAGGGAGATTGTGTACTGATCCCCAGTAACAGAGTCACCGTGCCGGTCCCAGCTGCACCGGGCACAGTGGATCTCGGGACCGGCAGCGGCGACGGAGGTACCCGCTGCTAGTACAAGCGGTCGGGTGTCTCTAGAGACGCCTGATTGCTTCAATGTAAACAGCCATCGCTTTGTAAGGGAATTTGCACATTGCAGGAGAAGTGTCCCTTGGTTTGGTGGATGTGATGACATTTCAGTTTGCATTGAATACCCAATCGTGTGCAGGGAAAATAAATAGACTGTTATTGTTTTCCAGGAATTTTCTGATTGACTTTGAATGATTATATATCAAGTTGCTCTGATTGATACTCAAAAGTCCAAAAATATATGTGGATATAGTTTATGTTAAAAGGATTGTTGGATACCTGTGTGCATACTTGTAATGCACATGATTCACATATGTAGCTATATAGTATAGGATGCAGAATGTTCGCTCTGATAAAATAAACAGTTTTGTATTTATAAAAGCAGGCCAGGATCTGTAATTAAGGAGATTCCCAACGTATTTTCACAAATCAACTAATAACTCGAGTTCTTTATTTGCTACAAACTTAAAGACGAAATAAAAACAATAATGTGCAAAAATATATATATTAACTAAAATCAGTGCAAAATAATAATCAAAATATAACTGGTGACAAAGAATAATGGATCAAAATTGTAATAATTTTGATCAGCAAGATCATAATAAAATAAAACCACAGGATATTATTTCAAATATTGATGAAACAAAACTATAGGGCGTCTATTCACAAAAGGTTGAAGAGTTTGGAGAAGGCAGGAGAAGGGAACAATCTAGGACAACATAGCTGAACTGGAAAGTGAGCTGAATTGGAGAATTTTTCCAAATCGGCTATTTTGGCCTAGATTGTTCACTTCTCCTGCCTTCTCCAAACTCTTCACCATTTTGTGAATAGACCTGTAAGTAACTCTTGGAATGCAATTAGTAACTTATTTCTACTGCGCATGAACTAACTCATAATACTATGCACAGGACTGGCTAATCAGCCAAGAATTTATTTGAGGTAACGACAAACTTCAACTAAGTTTATTTTATTTTTATGTAAACTGAAATCAGCTTCAAGGAGACTCCATAAATATTTCTCCCAAGATTGAAAGGGAGGCATCAGCTTTGGTTCAGCTCCCCCTGACAGCCCATCCATCAGCTTCAGATCTCTCCCTTATGTGTCTGTGCACGTCCTCTGTATATTCTTTCCTTTTTTTCAGTCTTTCCAGTCTTAACTTTCTCCTATTTTTTATAGCCCAAAAATGTGGGAGGAGAAAGCTTATTTCAACCTAATTATGACTTCAGGAACTAGATCACCTTACTACAGTTTTCTTAAATTGTCCCCGCAATTACCTGAAGAGGATAATATTGGACTAGGAATAATTTTGGATTTTTCGTTAAAATTCCAATATTATTCCATAAGATAACCTCTGACCTAAGTCCGTAAAATTAGGAATCAGATATCCTGACATACCTTAATTAATTAATCAATCAGATATCTTGACGTATTGTCTCTTTAAAAGATGTATAGCTTGAGAAAGTCTGAGCAAGAACAACAATTTTCTTCTACGAACATTGAGAATTAAAGGAGAACTATGACATGAGTGATTTCCACTCATCTCATAGTTCTAAGCCGACCTGTGACAATGAGACTGTCACAGGTCGGCTCAGTAGAACGGGAGGTGAGGGAACACATACCGGATTCCCTCACCTCTCGATCCTGTCACGGCTCTCTGCCGTGACAGGGGGAGGGGCTGCATTCCCCTCTCACCGATCCGATCTGCCAGCGCTGACTGGCGGAACGGACGGGGGAGGGGGCGGGTACAGCTGGCTCTGCCTCTAGATAGGCAGAGCCAGCTGTCACTCACGCAGCTGGGCAGATCCCGTCAAAAGAGTCGTGATCCGTCCCGGCTGCGGCGTCTCAGTATACCGCGAGCTGTAGCTCGCGGTATACTGAGCTTAGGGTAACGGGAGGACGCTAGTTTGTGTCCTCCCGTTACCCTTTGGAGAACTATGGGGAAAAACACTGACCCCATAGTTCTCCTTTAAGTAATTTGTACTAAGACACAGTGGTTACTCACATTCTTTCACTGAAGACAATAACAATATACCAAACATAATTATTTGTATTTGTTTTAACAAACACCATATTAATAATATATACTAATAGGTTTCAATAATTACTACCAAATAATATATAAGGAATATAGGTTAAATATTGTATATAAAAACAAAAATGTATAAAATTACTCAATTAAGCAAATATTTAGATGCTTCATGCAATACTAATAATACAATTGAAATTATTGCTAATACCATTCCTTTCAAACTGCTCCAGTTTCTGTCTTCTCCAGTTTTTATAAATCTCCCCCTTTATGTCTAGATTTAATCCCTTGTTAGGACCAGACAGTATTCAAATCCGGTTTGCAACCGATTATGAGATCTGCCCACACAGTACAGACAGGGATAATTAACCTCTCCTGCCCCCTTGCAATCCAGATGAAAATTCAGTTTAAAGAAAACTAGTAATGTTTTGTTTTAAGTTATGCATGTGAATAAGAACATGTAACAAACATAAAATAGGTGATATAAATGATACTAAGAAGATTAGTTTTTGCCCTCATTTGCACAGATCAAACATTCACTGGACAAATGGCTCTGCAAATTGTTTATAAATGTACCCCTTATATATGTTTTTTTTTTATATATGTACCCCTTATATATATTTTATACTTTTGCAGCCAAACATTTGTTTTTGCCACCATTTACATAGAACAATGTTGCACATGACAAATGGTTGTGCAAATAATTTTTCTGAATACATTCCTAAGGGGTGTATTTACTAAACTGCCGTAGGCAGCCGAGTGAATGACCGACCTAAAGCGAAGTGAGCCGAACGCTGTTCAGCCATTCACTTCAGGCTGGTATGGCTGATTTCAGCCATATATCGGCTGAAATCAACCGTACATCGGGTGGCTTCGGGTGGCTTCACATCTGGATCGGCTAAGCCGAACCTCCGGCAGGCTACACGCTGCTGTTCGGTCTATTCTTATAAATGCCGAACAGCAGTGAGTGAATAGCCGAATGCCTCTGAGGGACCGAGCAGAACAGAAAAATAGTTTAAAAAGTACAAAAAAATAAATAGAAAACCATTGTGCGGAGCTAGCAATGACAGCTATTTATAACCAATTTAGTTGCGCTAGGAAAAATGTGAAATCACCAGCTGCAACAATGTGTAAAGACGTGATTAATGTGAGCGATTATGTTGCGCTTGGTAGTGAGCAATCTTATTTCTACTGTGTCACCTCTCTGTGTTTCAATCTTAATGTATATTTTAATGAATATTTTAACCTTAGTGAAGACAATATTTGTTGTACTATGTGATAAATGAACGAAATAAACGAATAAGTTAATAAAATGTGAAGAAAATTAGAAATTTTTAATAAATAAATAAATAATGATATGAACTTTGCCTGTGTTTTGTTCAATGTTTTGTCAAGTAATTGTGTTTGTGATGTGCACAAATACGTGAATAGTGAGGGATATTGTGTGATTAGACTCTCAGCCTCTATGCATATGTGGGTTGCACAGGCATTCAAAATTAGTAGATTGATCTCATCACTCGATTGATTAACTCCAGTTAAACAACTATTCGACTCCGAGTGACAGGTAATAATGGTAGCTTACGTAAATAAAGCATTTATCATAGTCCAAAGCGAAAAAAACACAAAACCAAAACGAAAAAAAAAAGGAAAGCAAACAGATTGAGCCGATCCTAGAACATCTTCAATCCTTCTAATAAAAATTGTTATATGCTGGCCTCAATCCTTAGTTTACAATGTCTCTATATAGAACGCGGATTAGAGTTACACCAAAAATTCTTTCAATCAGAGAAAAAATTAAATCTTTCAATCAGAGAAAAATTAAAAAGTCGAGAAGAATCAAATTGTCTATTACTTTGAATTCAGTCCGTGAGTCCCCGAAACCTTTGTTTTCTACTCTCTCATCCAAACGGTCAGCACACGGTCTCGGTACTGGTGTCGAACGCCCTCCAGGTGCAGTCCAACCGAGGGAGGAAGAAAGGGGAAAAACACAAGGGAGAAAGCAGATCTAAGTGTAATCACAAAGTCCTTTATTCCAGATAGAAAATGATCGCACTTACGAGATTTGTTGAATAAAATTAGCATATGGGTATAAAAGGCGCCCAGCCTTTGAAGGTTTGTCTAGTGTGTCAGCAAAGAAACAGCGTGTCCCCTTGACGCGTTTAGTCAATTGTAGACTTTTTCAAAAGGGTACCATTTTTTTGCTATGGTACTATAGTACTTCTGACTCCAGTAACTCTAGGGGAGTTGCAATCGGCATTCATAAAGGTGTTAAATTTAAACACATCTCCACAGTTACAGATCCTAGCGGGAGATATCTGTTTCTAAAGGGGACAATAGACAACCACTTGTTTACATTTGCTTCAATATATGCCCCTAACAAAGCCCCGACAATATTTTTGTGCCGAATACTCCACCAGCTGATGGATTATCAAGAAGGTACAATAGTTTTTGCCGGAGACTTTAACATCCATATGGACCCGTCTCTCGATTCATCTTCGGGACATTCCCATATATCTTTTAAGCGACTTAAAGCGTTCAAAACATTATTACATTCCTCACAATTGATGGACGTCTGGAGAATATATCATCCACGAGATAGGGACTATACCGCCTATTCAGCGGTGCATAATACATATAATGATTTACCCACTTATTTTTTACGCACTCTCAAGTCGGTTGTCGGTCGCTATATTTGGAAGCGGTCTCCCGCTAGGATCTCACATGGAGTTCTTGGGAGGGCTCGAGGTCAGGGAGGACTAGCACTACCAGATTTTAGTAGCTACTACCAGGCTGTTGCACTTAATAAAATGTTGGATTTACACTATCACACTAAAACCAAAAAATGGGTTGAACTAGAGAACACGCTTGCTGCTCAAACTATATCAACTATTTGTTGGTAGGTGAATACAACTCACCTATAATGCCAGTGAATGATCACTTATTTTTTCCACCGGGATTACACAATGCAGGTTTTCTTAAATGGACAATTCACTCCACTTTAAAACTTTTTCAAGTATGTGATGGAAATAGGCCACGCACATTAGACTCCCTCAGAAGACAATGGGGGACTCACCCATTCAACACATGGAGACACAGGCAATTATCTCATTTTATGTTGGCACTTTCAAGACCATTGCGTACAATTTTGGATCTTACACCTTTGGAAAAATTATTCTTTCTCTCGGACCCCCCACGACACGGGATATCTCAATTATATAAGACTTTATTAGAACATCAAACTAACTTGTTCCCACCATATATTCAACAATGGGAGCAGGAATTAGGGACCACCTGGACGGAGCTACAGAAACAAACAGTAATTAATCTCAATTACAATACTTCAATTAGCACTTTAGTGACCGACACAATGTTCCGATTTGTAGCAAGATGGTACTATACACCGGACCGAATACATAAAATGTATCCTACTAAATCGAATCTATGCTGGAGAAACTGTGGCCAAATCGGTACTAATATCCATACGTGGTGGGACTGCCCTATGATCCAACCATATTGGGCCCAGATAGTAGAACAGATCGAAAGGATTACTACTATTGCAGTACCAACAGACCCGTCGATATGCCTTTTACATCTTATGGACATCCCGACAGCGGCATATAAACGATCGCTGGTACCTATACTATTGAATGCGGCTAAAACTTTAATACCGTTATTCTGGAATAAAAATACTGTTCCAACCACGAGAGACTGGTATAAAAGAGTAGATTACTGCAGACTAATGGAGGAGCTGACATCTATCCAGAGAGACACCTTCGAGGAATTCGAGTCAAGATGGCGACCATGGAACAACTTCGAAAGAAAAGTGGGGCTCCAAAGGACATAGGACAGAACTACTATTCGTTAATGCCAGCAAACAAATAATAAAAGGGGGACGCAGTTAGGTCGGGATAGAATGGAACAGAATAGAAATATTCAGAGCTTTAAAAAATGCGAAGATTAAGGTACTCCCAAGAGATCTATGGTAGGAGTACCGGACTCCCCAAACTCCCCCCCCCCTTCCCTCTCCCCC
>NW_017307193.1:517338-602158 GCF_000935625.1 Nanorana parkeri
GGCATATGCCTTCGGCTCGACTGAGCCACTCGGCTAAGTTCGGGAGTTGTACGGGCTATTGTGAATACCCCGTACAGCAGCCCATCAGTTCTACTGAACCAAAGGGGTCCTGGGGCCAAAGCTAGCCGAAGGATCCTTCGGCTGCTTTGTGAATAGACCCCTAAGTCTTTTTTAGGCAAAATCTGGGCACATCCATGGCATAGATAAGTAATGGATACACTTCTTTCAATTTTTTTCAAACCTGTTTTTTGTTTTATGCCTCAACCAATGAGTTTAAATAGAGAGTGTTTATTGAGAATGTTTTATTCCTTCTTACACTGCTAGCAGTTCTAAGCAATTATTAATCGTGGATACTAGATACTAGATAAATATTGATTGTTGGTTCACTGTATTTAAGCCTTAGTACTATATACCAATACATTTCTGTTGTTGTGTTGAGCTTATAAATCTCAAAGTGGAGTAACACAGTGAAAGGTGGAGGAGGAAATGAGGAAGGCCTCATGAGGGATTTTTCACCCTACAGTAACCCCAGCAGTACATGGGTGAAGTGAGACTCAGGGTCATCTGTTACAGGCAGTTTGTGCTGAATGGGGTCTGTCGCCATTCCAGAGGGAGCCCAAATGTGGCACTTTTAAGGAGGTGTTGCAAAATAACCTTTTGCCGCATTTTGTGATGTTGGAAGGATATCCTGCGATGACTAAGGATGAGTGAATCTGCTTGAGTTAAATTCAAAGGCTGTTAGACTAACTCATCAATAATCTCAGAAATTGGCAACTTTAATCCAAATACATTGAAGTTAATAGGGAGCAAATCTTAAAAATCAATTCTGGCCAAGGCTAATAAGCCAGGTAGTGTCAAATAATGGACATGGGTAGCTGTGTACTGTGAGGGGGAACATGTACCAATACAAAATAAAATTTTAAAAAATACAGTCCAGTAGGTCAGTGGTCCTCCTTTTTATGTAACACTATAGGGTCTATTCACTAAGCTGCTGTAGGCAGCCGAGTGAATGACCGACCTGAAGTGAAGTGAGCCGAACACTGTTCAGCTATTCACTTCAGGCTGGTACGGCTGATTTCAGCCGTATATCGGCTTGCTTCTCATGGCTTCGGGTCGGCCGAATATGCTCAGCATGTTCGGCTGACCCAAAGTGCAGAAGGAGTTCGACTCAGCCGATCCAACATCTGGATCGGCTGAGCTGAACCTCCGACAGGCTACTCACTATTCGTATAGATCTCGAACAGCAGTGAGTGTAACATCTCCCTCAGACCCGGCCGTGCAGCGTCACGGACGCGAGGGGTTCCTCCGCCCCCAGTCCGCCGACGTCATCAGGGAACTCCCCCCACCGCATCATAAGCGGCGGCAATACGGAAGTCTGGCGTTCCAATATCCTGAGGTGAATGCCAGACAGAGATTGCACACCACCACAGCCATCCCACAAACCATCTGCCGCATTGGAGCCCCAAACCTTGCACCTACCCAGATTCCTCCTTGCCTCCTCAGCAGCTCCACTGCACGAAGCTTCTAACCGCAAGTATCCCTCTCTGCTTCTGATGACCAGAGAGGTTACATAGCACTGGCTCGCATAAGCTAGATAAGAACTGTCTGTTGAAGTTTGGGCGTGCTCTGTCGCCACCTGCTGGACCTACCTTGAATAACATCTTGCTACTGTGACTGTGTCCTCAATATTGCTAACCTCTAATACATTAACCACTCTCTACTGTCATTTTGCTTGAAAGATATACCAGGGGCACCGCTCATCGTGCTTTATGTGACGTAACATATAAACACATCTGTAACCTGTGCCCACCATAATAAGATATGTGAAGTAACATATTGAACTGCCTATTATTGAAACGTGTTTCACCTACAGGGGATACTTGCATAAATATGAATTCCCTTTCCCACTTTATTAACCAGAGTAGTCAGATGGTACTAGGAGGCTGAGCTGCAGTTTGCTGAGCGGCATTCGGCTCGGCTGTTCTGCTCGGTCCCTCAGAGGGACCGAGCAGAACAGAAAAATAGTTTAAAAAGTTTAAAAAAGTAAATAGAAAAAGAATGTGCGGAGCTAGCAGTGACAGCTAGCTCCGCCCAACAGTTTTCTATTGTCCGGCGGTTCTGCTGCCGTCAAAAAAAAATATCTACCGGGCACTCTGGGAGCCTCCCGCTCCCGGCTGCCCAGGAGAGAAACACTGCTTTTTCTTTTTTTTCTTTATTCTGACATGGAGCCGTGTCAGAATAGAAAACAAATGTTTTTGCCCATTTCAGTTTGCAATAGCCAATAGTAAACTAGCATTGTACCCGCCCTCTGCTGATGGGCCTGATTTGAAATAGCCAATAGGAATCTAGCAATGCATTCCAATGGGCAAATTTGTTTTTTCTATTCTGACACAGTGTCAGAATAAAAAAAAAAGAAACAGCAGTGTTTCTCTCCTTGGAGGCCGGGAGCAGGAGACTCCCGGAGCGCCAGGGAGAGTTTGGAGATCAGTGTCCCTGGTTAGCAGGTAACCAGGGACGCTGATCTCTCTGCAAATGGCCAGAGCCAGCCGTAAGATCAAGTCTGGCTCCGCCCAGCTGTCAGAAAGCTCGGCCAGCTTCGGCTTTCAGTGCGGCTCAGCCAAGCCGAGGCATATGCGTTCGGCTCGACTGAGCCGCTCGGCCACGTTCGGGAGCTGTACGGGCTATAGTGAATAGCCCGTACAGCACCCCTTCGGTTCTACTGAACCGAAGGGGTTCTGGGGCCGAAGCTAGCCGAAGGAACGGCCGAAGCTACGGCTAGATCCTTCGGGAGCTTAGTGAATAGACCCCTATTTCTTTCTAATACATACTTGGGAGATGCCTTTAAACTGTATCTGTTTTTTTACCACAATATGATCCACATAGATAGCATCAGTGACACTATATTCTGGCATCATATATGTTGCATGTGTAATTTATTTGCACATTCTGCTTGGCTTAAATACAGCAGCACTCCAATAAGATTTTTTTTCGGTAATTTTGGCTGCTGATTTTTTTTTATTCTGCAGTTGAAATACCTGAATTGACCTGGTGGTAGCAGAAACCACAACAGATTGAAAAGCTAAATGAAAGTTTATTCTTCCAAAAGAAAATTTAAAAAACAAAGCTAAAGCAATGAACTTTGTACTAATTGGCCAGTGGCAAAACAGTTTTATACTTTAGTTTGTGATCTTTTTTTCAGTAACCCATGTTATTGTTCCAAACTTTTCATTAATTTAATTAAAGAGATCAAAGAAAGTAACAGTAGCACACATTGATCAAGTGCTCATCAAGAAAAGCATTGCTAGCTAGTTAGAGATAAATATATACTGTAGATAGATATGCTGTACAAATTTCTATATTTGTACATTTTCTGAATAATTTAGCTCTGTCCTATGCATTACAATCTTTAGTACTGTAAATCCATAATACTGATTTAGTAAATAATAAGACTATTTACAGTTTATTTTTTATTTTTCATAATTCTAAATATTTAGTATTGCACACATCAATATATATTTTAGAGCATTCTTATCTTTAATTCACAGGCACTCCACAGCTATTAAGTGTATTTTGAAAACAGCTAAAGGCATACCCATCCCATACTAAAATGTTCCCGGAGCATCTCCTTGGATTAACAAATTCCAGTTCAGAAGCGATTAACTGAATTGAAATGGACCGATTATAGCTTAGTCATCGCTGTACAGTTTTCCTATTCATACGTTAAATACATAGAAACTGTGCATGAAAAACAGGCAGAAGAGAATCTAAACCCTACTGCTTAGTATATCAATTTGTCCCACTTGATTACAACACATTTTCAATGATGTATTTGCTCAGTGTAGGTTTCTGAAAAAATATGTAGTGTAAAAAGGATGTCATAACAGAAAGGAAATAACAAATCAACCTTAAAGAGCTACAGGCAAAGTATAACTTATTATTTGGCATGGAAGAAATGTACTGCTTGAACATGTCTGTGTTCCATTTCTCATCAGAAAATTGCCAAAACCCAAACCTAAACACCACTCCAGTCAATGGTGAAAGGAATTTAGGTGGGCTGTTTCATAGGTCCACCTCTAGAGTTAGAAGAAAATAAAGGGAGACCAATAGCTCCATTATGGCCACTGCAAAATGGCGGCTGGATGAAAGGACTGCTACTGATTGCAGAAGTTCTCATAGCAGTGACAACATACATCACTGAAGTGTCCCTGCATCCCACTAGTGATTGTATAGTAATAGTGTAAAAAAAACTACTTTTTGCTGAACACAAATAGTAACCCTTACTGTTGTTACCTAAAATATTATCTTGTGAAATGATATGATATATAAGCCTCCACAATTACTGTCTTTGGTTATGAGGATTGAAGCATGCAAGTATGAGCTTAACACACCAGAAATGTATTCAAATATAACAAAAGGAACCAAATACATTGAACCAACACTCTGATATTTTACCAAATACACAGACAGTGAGATATACCAACAAACATAAAAAAGTGATTAGGATAAACCTGTATAATTACCAGTTAAAGAGGAACTGTGGCATATGAAATCATAACCCTTTTCAGTGGTGCTACACCTGCAATGCAAGGGTTAAGTGCTAATTTTGTCTAGTAAGCGCAAATAACAAATATATACTCTCCCAAATCTTAGTCCCTGCAGCCTTGCTCCCCCTCCACACCGGCAATAGAATGTCGCTCAGTTTCCTCCCGTACAATACACTGTATTAGACAGGAGAATGCTGAGGGATATTCTTGCTGCACTTTTAACTATATTATAGCATTGCCATGGATCAGCATTGAGGCTGATCTGTTGCTTGTAGTTCTACAGCCTTAAAGAACAGCTAGCTTTTCTGCTACTTAAAGTTCTACTACATGTGCTCCATTCCTATTTTGCTTTTGTATTGTATTGTATTGGAAGCTTTAGGCCGACCCTGCTGATTGTTATAGCAGCTTCTCAGCCAATCAGTACTATCAGGTTTTGGCCAGTGCAGTGATTCCTTCCTACTGCTCACTTTATTTAAACACGGTGCAGCTCCTAGCTTGCTGCCTGGGCAATGCTATCGCTAGGTAGTTGTTATGCAGTAGTGCCTTTCAGTACTGGCAGGTATTATCTACTCTCTGCTGTTTTTTGTGTAACAACCTTTGGCTTTGTCTCATGGTATCTTTGCTGAGTAGGATTAACCTGGGGGTTGTGACCTGGGAGTTGTGACCTGGGGTTTAGGGTGTGGTAATGGACTTGAGGGTGCAGCCCTCATTTAATTTTTAAATGTTTGCTTTTTGTAACCATCTGAGTGGCTCCTGATTTAGAAGGCATTCAACATCTTGTCATCATTCAAAGAGTCAACTAGAATGGTGAGCCACGACAAGGTGGGAATTTACAACGTGATCCCTCTAGTGTTCCTGCTGGAGCACACTCTGCATGATTTTTAAAGAATAAGCACTGGAAGTATAGCACCAGGATGAAGAGTTGTTAACCAGGTAAATTGGATATGCAAATATATTCCAATCACTATAGGAATATTAACATAAACACCCATAGATCTGTGGATTATTATACAAAAGAAGTAGTTCAATCAGCAATATACATTTATTAGTAGGGTTACATACTTACAAATAACACACAAAACAATATTTACAAGACAATGTACAGTACAAGTATGGTGATGTTATTCCTCTCATCTTCACGCCTGTTCATACTGAATGCCTTTGTGTCCCAGGTAAAAGCGAGCATATGGCTTGGCAACAATACCTTATAACTCCTCCTTTCTGTACAGTGGCTACCAAATGTACATTGGCTTGCAACCTGATTGGAGGATTTACATGAGGTTGCTGTTTACCACCATGTGGTACCAACAATAGTTAGGCCTCTAAAGTAGGCACTCTAGGGTCTAGGAGGTCTAGGAAGACTCACAGTAACCAAATTAAGATACTGAGAGATGCATATCATGCAGATAAATTAAGTTAATGGTTTATATATATATTTCCATATCTCACAAAATCTAATGAAGATGATACACAAGCAAAACTTTATATGGTAACAGAGGACGACTTTCTGATGTCTCAGGACCAACAGGCCACCATCTGTGAGGGAAAATTCGAAGGCATTAGATTTATTTAATGTGATGTTATATTCCACAGCACTAGAGACGAAGCTGCGGGGGACACCAAAGGGCATAGGCTGATCATCCTCACACAAGTTGACTTTGGTTGTTGCATTTATGGTTGACACATTTAAAGCTGTCCTTTTTTGTGTTCAAATTTTAAAAATTTTCCCTCAACCCACTCTGAAACAAAGATAGAAAGGGCAGAATTAGGACCTTTGATAGTGCTAAGAGCCATACACTGGTCCAGATGCACTAACGTTATGTCATGTATTTGGAGCAATATTTAAAGATCTGCTTTTCTTTATCTTTTTTATATTAAAAATGATAAACAAATAAGTAGAAATTATTAAAGTGTAAATTATTTGCGGAAAAAAGCTCCCACAATATTGTAATGCCTATCTGTGCAGTTGAAAATAACATGTATTAGGTCCCATTTTAGGCAGAATCCCCACTACCCAATAAGGAATCAACATTTGAGTATAATTTATTTGAAGAAAATAGGCCATGAAATATAGTAATTGTTAAATGTACAGTATTTCGTGATTTTTACTGGGCCCTATCTCAAAAGGCCCCAACATATTGTAGTGCCTACATTTGCAATATTTAATCAATATTACTAGTCCCCATTTTGAACCTTTACCAGCCATTTTAACATCAAATTAAAATTAAAAATGTAAATTTAGAGTGTAATTTAATTTCAGAATGTTTTTTATTATAGTGCATATGTGTGCAGTATTAACCCCTTCATGACTGGAGACGTACACAGTACATTTCCATTATGAAGTATCCAAATGACTGATCATGTACACTGTACGTGATCAGCTATTTGGAGCTGTCAAAAGCCGGTAACTGCTGAGATCAGCCGCTTACCATCCTATAATGAAAGAATTAAGCTTTTACAGATACCTGATTGCTGTCAGCGATTGAATATCTGACAGTGATAACAAGGTGGTGTGAACTGCTCTGCTATCACAGTTTTGACAGCTCTGTACAGATTGGGGTCTGTTTTGGCAGCTCTGTACAGATCCTGATGTGTACTGGCTTTTACATGTTTCTATGCTGCATAGAAACATGTAGCAAAATGTTTCTTTGTTGAAACAATGTATCCAATTTCTGATCATTCTGGGGGATCAAACGTCTTTAGTGAGATCTGACCCTGAAATTCTGCAGAATCAGCACGTGAGGATCATTATCACTAAGGTTATTATTGGCTGTTCCTAAGTTTGGAGCAGCCTAATAATAACCAAAAATGTTAAAAATGTATTAAATTATCAAGTCATAGCAACTGCTTGATATAATTGACAAACAAATGTGTAACACAAGTGTAAAGTATTAAAGAAGATTTACATTTTTTTAACATTTTAACAAAATAAAAATGATATATACAAATACATTTTACGCTATAATTTTAAAAATTAACAGCTTGCAATGAAAATCTGCAGCTGAGCTGTAGATTTGTTTTTTTCCTAATAGGTTAATGTTTTTATTTAACCCCCTCATGAAGGCGATATTCAAAGTATGTTCCTGCCACTAAGGGGTCTATTCACTAAGCTGCTGTAGGGAGCCGAGTGAATGACCGACCTGAAGCGAAGTGAGCCGAACGCTGTTCGGCTATTCACTTCAGGCTGGTACGGCTGATTTCCCGTATATCGGCTGAAATCAGCCGTACATCAGGTGGCATCGCGTGGCTTCGGGTCGGCCGAACATGCTCAGCATGTTCGGCCGACCCGAAGTGCAGAAGGAGTTTGACTCAGCCGATCCCACATCAGGATCGGCTAAGCCGAACCTCCGGCAGGCTACTCAGTGCTGTTCGGTCTATTCTTATAGATACCGAACAGCAGTGAGTGAATAGCCGAATGCCGCTGAGCAGAACAGAAGAATAGTTAAAAAAGTAAAAAATAAATAAATAGAAAACGATTGTGCGGAGCTAGTAGTGACAGCTAGCTCCGCCCGCCCAACTGTTTTCTATTGGCCGACGGTTCTGCTGCCTTAAAAAAAAAAAACATTTTCGCCATAGGAATGCATTGCTAGATTCCTATTGGCTATTTCAATTTGCAATAGCCAATATCAAACTAGCAATTACACCCGCCCTCTGCTGCTGTGAATCACTAGTGGGGACCTGATGGAGAACTGCAGCAGTGGGCAGGTGCTATAGCTAGTTTGCTATTGCAAATTGAAATAGCCAATAACACCACCACCATTTTCTAGTCAACAGGAGCCAAACAACAACTGAAGTTGTTGCTGACACACACAAAGGTATATCTCCCTATCTCTGTGATGTATATCTGATAGTTTTATTTATCCTTTATTATTTATTCTAGCACTTGTTCTTTTTTGGAATGTGATACAAAAAAATGTATGCATCTATTCATAATGAAGGAGTTCTCCATTTAGATGGCTACTGAAATTGAGTTCAGATGCCAGCCGCTTTAGCATATGACATGTTTATTTTGCACAGCAAATTTGTTTTTTCTTTAAACAAGTATTGTAACTATAGGTAAATGCATACTAAATATTACAGTAAAATCTCAGAGGATTATTCACTTACTTGCTGAAGGATCTAGCCATAGCTTCGGCTGATACTTTAGCTCACTTCGGCCGCTGGTGCCCTTCGGTTCAGTCAAACTGAAGGGCTGCCGTATGGGCTATTCACAATAGCGCGTACAGCAGCCTAGCCGCTCAGTCGAACTGAATGAACGTGTTTTGGCTCGGCTGAGTTGTAGTGTCAGCCAAACCGGGGAGAAAGGTCATCTGAAGCAAATGACAACAGCTGGGCAAAGCCAGCCGTGATGTCACAGCTGGCTCTGCCCTGTTGGAGTCCTTCAATAACAGCCCTGCATCCTTGAGGACACTGGGCTGTCATTAAATGACAACAGCTGGGCGGAGCCAGCCCTAATGTCACGCTGACTCTGTCCATTTGTTTTGATTTTTCGGGACCTGCGGGGAGACTGTCTGGTCAGAATGTCCTTCTGCGGCGGGAGTTCATCGCGCGCAGACTGGACGGTGGCGTCGTTTTTTGTTAACTTATTTTTTGTCATCCTCGTGGATAACACTGGACGTCATGATTGACCCTTGATTAAGTCGGTGGATCCATCTTATGGATTTTTTTTTAACAAAGTGACTTGTCAAAAATCCTTTGTTGTGTTTTATTTTAAATTTAACCCTTTAGTAAATGGGTAGGGGTACAAGTACCCCTTACTCATTCACAAGGGGGGCCTCATCTGATTATTCCCTGATGGGAATAAGCCCGCCTGCCTCCACCCCCACAACCAACGCTCCAAGGGACCCTGGAAAAGCACCCTCCAAGTTCCTCCTTAAAATTTCTACCTGAACTTAAGGGCCTGGTATGACTCTTGAGAGAGACCCCACACTTTTTTTTTTTTTAGGGGTCCCTCCTAACTTTCCTACCAGACCTAAAAGGTCTGGTATGGTTTGGGAGGGGGACTCCACGTTGTTGTTTTTTCTTTCCTTTACATTTTTTTAATTATTTAAATAATATTTTTCTTTTTTTTTACATCTATTTACATTATTTTTTAACATTTAAAATGTTTTTTTACATTTGTTTAAATCATTTTATTCTGCTCGCTACCTCAGAGGTGGTTGTGAATATTCACACACTTTCTTCTGTAAAGATTGTCAACTCCTTTAGCATATTTGGTTAACTATTCATATTTGTAGTAATCATCAAATAATAGACAACAAGGGGACTTTTCTCAAAACTGGGGCAGGCAAAATCTGGAGCAGCTGTGCACAGCACCCAATCAGCTTCTATCCTTAGCTTGTTCAGTAAAAATTTAACAATGAAAGTGAGAAGCTGATTGATTGGTTGCTGTGCACAGCTGCTTCAGATTTTGTCTGCTCCAGTTTTGATAAATTCCCCTCAATGAATAATGGGAACCTTGTAATATTTCAAACTTACTAGACTAGCAAAAGAGGACATTTATCTAAAGAGATCACAAAGAAAATGATAGAAAATGTCAAAGGTAAAGTTTATATGACCAACTCCAAACAGCTTCATGTTCCATTGCCTACAGTTGTTAGAACTTTAAGATCAATGGGAGTGTAGCCAACCTCCCTGGATGTGGCCACAAGAAACAGATCGACCCCAGATTGAACAGAAGGATAGTGCAAATAGTTGACAAAAGTCAAAAAGAGCTTTTGAAGTGATACAAGCTTAATTCCAAGCAGAAGGTACATTAGTGTCTGATCACATCATCCATCATTTTTGGAGGAACACCGGGATCAAAAGAAAAAGACCCAGGAAGATAGAAAAAAACATAAAAAAGAAAAACACACAAAAAGCGAGACTGGCATTTGCTAAAATGGAGATTGGGCGGAGCGAGCCGTTCACTCCGCCCATTCGACATCCGCCCATCTGTTTACTTTCGAGCAGGAATGTCATTTTGCTGCGAGTTTTCGTTAGGTTCGGACGGTCGTTGTGCGGCGGGACTTTTTTTATTGCGGCGGGCCGGCGGGCATCAAAATAGTCAAAAATGTACTCTTTGTTTTACAAGTACCCCTTACTCAATCACAAGGGGGGCGGCATCTGGGTGCCCCCTTAATTATAGGGGTACCCCAATGCAAATAAGCCCCCTCGTGCGCAGACCCCCACAACCCCCACGACCTAAAGGGTCTGGTATCAATTGGTCGGTGGAACCTCACGCTTTTTTTTTTCCTCTTCTGCAGACTGTAAAGAAAAGTTACAAAAAAGTTTTTTTCCCCTCTAATGTCACTTTGCTGCAACGAACGTAATTTCGGTTTACCGCTAACTAATTCTTCTGAATCCGAATCCCGAAAATAATTCAATTTCGGACCCGAATCCGGAAAACAAAATAGCGCAAAATCCGAATCGAAACGAAACAAATGTTTTGCCGGTGCACATGTCTACTCACTAACCCTTTGGACATAGCTAATTGTTTTAGTGAATGTTATTCCTCTCTATATAATTTAAAAGACTCCATGGACTCCCCCGAACCCTCAGAGTCGGACGTCCGCAAGTTCCTCGCCTCTTTAAATCTCCCCAAGATCTCCTCTGAGCAGCTAGATTCCCTCACCCACTCCTTCTCCCCATGTGAAATGGCAAAAGTAATCTCTAGTCTTCCTCTGCACAAAGCCCCGGCCCTGATGGCTTCTGTTCTGAGTACTACCTTTTCAGCAACATGAACTCCATATTTGTGTCAATTTGCTAATGAAGCAGCCGCTACTGGCAACTTTTCTAAAGAATCTCTAGAAGCACTTGTAGTAACAATCCCGAAGCCTAACAGATCTCCTGATGATCCTGTCAATTATCGCCCTATACCCTCACTCAATACTGACATTAAGATCTATGCTAAACTAATAGCTAACAGACTCTTTAAAATCCTTCCCCAACTGGTACACCCAGGTCAAGTAGTATTTATCAATGGTAGACAAGCACCTGACGGTACTAGACGTTTTATCAATCTACTACAGTTGGCCGAGCGATCTCGATCCCCCTCTCTGCTTCTTTCCTTGGATGCAGAGAAGGCTTTTGACAGAGTAAATTGGCAGTATATACGTATTATACTGCAACATTTTGGACTCACAGGATTTATCGGCTCTGCTATCATGGCCCTTTATACGAAACCTAGTGCAAGAGTCTGGACCTCAGGTCTTCTCTCTTCCTCGTTTCGTATCACTAATGGAACGAGGCAAGGTTGCCCCTTGTCTCCCTTGATTTTTGCCCTGCTCATGGAACCGCTAGCCATAGCAATTCAAAAAGCCCAGACTATATCTGGTATCACAGTCGGTCATCTTGAACATAGAATTGGACTATATGCAGATGATGTCATCATGCAGAACCAGAGTAACTGCTCAATGTTCACCAGAGCACTCCATAAGGGATGATTGCATTTCCTATGTATGGCTTCCAGGTGGGGATTGGATACACTCAAGTAGCAACAGCTGACAGCAGGCCGAAACAATGCATGATATAAAATCAGCAGACATGTCCATAATCAAACGGTCAGGGCAGGCATAAAACAGGAATTATCAAGAGATAGGCAGAGGTCATAAATGGGTTTCAAACCTGGAATTGGGTTGCCACCTTTTCTTCAAGCCAAATTGAACACTGTAATCACTGCACATCACGGCAATTGTTTTGTAAAGTATACACGATGCACATATTTTGTGATTAAATAACATTGGAGTTATTCACAATGTATCACAAATTATATGGAGTTAATCACAACTTGCCCGTGTCCCACAGGTCCCCAGATATACATTCTGTACATAAACCATGCTCCCATAAGATGCCAGTGTGCCACAGGTCACAGGACAGTTTTTCTAAAACAATACAGACTAACCAGGTCCGTGCTGCAACCTGGTAGTTCTTGTGCAAATGCCAAGTATTGGCACTGTTATCTGAACATCCCTACAAATTAGGGATGCACCGATATCGTTTTTTCAATATTTTTTCGATATTTTTTTCCAGTACTTGCCAATACTGAGTACCGGTGCCTTGCGCCCCGATTATCAGGAAGTCATCATCATGACCAGTCGCCCGGCTTCCTGATAGACTGTGAAGCCGGTGTTCTAGCGAAAGAACACTGGCTTCAGTTGAGGCTGCTTGGCTTCCGTACCTATCAGGAAGAAGGGTGGCAGGTCATGAGGTGCCGTCCAGCTTCCTGATTGATACGGAAGCCAGACTTCCTAGGAACAAGTGAAGTCGGCTTACAATTACCCGCCCAAATACTCGGAATCAGTACTGATACCAATACTATTATCGGTGCATCCCTAGTGCAAATCCATTTTATTGATAGTTGTCATTCAAACAACAAGTGCTTTCAGGGCTGCGCAGGGTCCCCTTCATCAGGCTCAGAAATTACATAAAAGCATAAAAGTACCACAACCTTTATATAGACATACTAGAACAGGGGTGCCAAACTCATTTTTATTGCGGGCCCCATCAGCATTATGGTTGCCCCCAAAGGGCTGGTTGTATCTCAAAGACTATATAAATGTATCTACTCTTTATCATATTAAGGGGTCTATTCACTAAGCTGCCGATGGCAGCCGAGTGAATAAACGTCCCGAAGTGAAGTGAGCCGAACGCTGTTCGGCTATTCACTTCAGGCTTGTACGGCTGATTTCAGCCGTACATCGGCTTGCTTCGCCTGGCTTCAGGTCGGCCGAATTGCAGAAGGAGTTCGACTCAGCCGATCCAACATCTGGATCGGCTAAGCGGAACCTCCGGCAGGCTACTCGCTGCTGTTCGGCCTATTCTTATAGATGCCGAACAGCAGTGAGTGAATAGCCGAATGCCGCTGAGCATTGACAGCTAGCTCCGCTCAACTGTTTTCTATTGGCCGGGCGGATATGCTGCCGTCAAAAAAAAAAAAACACCATAGGAATGCATAACTAGATACCTATTGGCTATTTCCCTTTGCAATAGCCAATAGCAAACTAGCTATTACACCTGCCCTCTGCTGCTGTCAATCACCAGAGGGGGACCTGATGGAGAACTGCAGGTCCCCCTTGCTGATTGAGAGCAGCAGTTTCTTTTCTGACTGAGGGCAGCCAGCGGCCCCATGTCAGAAAAAAAACAGATCGCAAGGAAAGGTTTACTCTGCTCGGTCGTGCAGAGTAAACCTTTCCTGAGAGAAAGTGTTTCTCTCCTGGGCGATCGGGAGCCATGTTAGACTCCCAGAGCGTCCGGGTGAGTAATGACAGATGGCGTCCCTGGTTACGAGGTAACCAGGGACGCCATCTGTCATTACACACTTAGAACCCGGAGAGGCCGCTGTGATATCATAGCGGCCCGGCCGGGTTCTCAGTGTGTAATGACAGCGTCCCTGGTTACCTGGTAGCCAGGGATGCTGATCTCTCTGAAAGTGGCCGGAGCCAGTCATGAGATGACGGCTGGCTCCGCTCAGCTGTCAGAAGCAGGCTGTCGGTCGGCCAGCTTTGTCTTTCACTGTGGCTCAGTCGAGAAAAGGCATATGCCTTCGGCTCGACTGAGCTGCTCGGCCAACTTCGGGAGCTGTACGGGCTATAGTGAATAGCCCGTACAGCAGCCAGGTCCTGGGGCCGAAGCTAGCCGAAGGATCAGCCGAAGCTACGGCTAGATCCTTCGGCAGCTTAGTGAATAGACCCCTAAACAATTGCATCTGCATTCAATTATTACTGGTTTTAGTAATAACTTAATAACTAGCTCTGAAAGTAGAAGTCTAGGAAAAACAATGGAAATTAGTGTAATAGTGCAGACTCTCAGGTGGCTGTGCTGGTTTCATGGGGGCTGTGTGGACTCTCAGGTGGGCTATGCAGGGTCTATGGTGATCTATGCGGAGTCCATGATAGGCTGTGTGGACTCTCAGGTGGCTATGCAGGTTCTGTGGTTGGCTGTGCGGACTCTCAGGTGGGTTATGCTGGGTCTATGGTGGTCTATACGGGGCTATGATAGGCTTTGCAGACTCTCAGATGGTTATGCAGGTTCTATCATGGGCTGGGCTGTGTGGACTCTCAGGTGGCTGTGCAGGTTCTATGCTGGGCTGTGCAAGCTCTCAGGAGGCTGTGCAAGGTCTATGCTGAGTTGTGCATGGTCTTAGGAGGGAGTCCTGGTCAGTCTCGGCAGGTGCAGGTGGTGTGGATCCACAGGAAGGAGGAGGTTTGCTACCGGCACTGTAAACAGACGCCGCGATTCACAGGAAGGCTGCCGGGACCTTGCTGGAGACCTGCACCTGTTTACATCACGGGCTTCAGTTTAAAAATGTAAAGCGCCTGTATCGGTGCTTAGTTTCAGAGACAAGGTGGAGGTGGAGACGATGGGGGTGCCGCAGCTGCAGGAGAGGTGCGAGGGCCACATGAAATAGCCTGGCGGGCCGCATTTGGCCAACGGGCCTTGTGTTGACACATGTGTACTAGACTGTCATTTCTGAGCCTTATAAAGGGGACCCTGCGCGGCCCTGAAAGCGTTTGTTGTTTATATGGCAACTATCAATAAAATGGATTTTGCACTAACATGGAATCTGGACATCTGTATTGGACGATATGTACTATTGCCCCCATAAAAGATGTCATAGGTTACCTATGCCATTTTCTTATGGGGTCATGTTTTATATGCAAAACCAACCCCCCCTCCCCTTTACAATTGATATTTAATTCAATTTATTAAATACCTGTTATTAGGATGCAGTCCCAGATGAAAGCGCTTCATGCCAGCTGCCGGAGGATGATTCCTCCCTCTCTGCTCTCTCCGTGATGTCACATCCCTCGACTCACCCAGCTCCAGCAGGGGAGGAGAAACAGAGGAAGGGAGAGTCAAGAGACTGGAGACAGCGCTGCCTGCCACCTGCCGCGAGGTACTAGCCACAAGTCCGGTTTGTGTAATGTGCCTGGGTGTTAGGCGGGCTCACACCCAGGTACAGGATTCCAAACCCGGACTGTCTGGGTGAATACCCTACTGTGGGAGTTTAACCCCTTGAGGACCCATGACAGGATAATTCCGTCATGGGTCCTTAAGAGGTTAAACAGACTCCGTTCATAATTGTAAAGCCAGATTGCCCACCCAACACCCCGCCCCGGTATTTCCTGGGCTCTTCTACTCCTCTTGTCCTCTTGCGGGCCCGGGACTGGCATCTCAGGTGTTGGCGGGAAGCTGGGGAGGAGAGCGGCGAACGTTCGGTTGCTGATCCCCTCCCTGTTCTATGGGACCAGGAGAAATGCAGATTACATTACTTCCTGTCCCATAGCTGTCAGTGCCTGTCAGTGCTCCTGAAGACCAGCTATAAGCTATTGAAGTACAATCTGCACTTCAGTAGCTTATTTAGAGTGAAAGGTGACACTAGGGGTCTTTTGCACCCCCAGCATCACCTTAAAGAGTATCTGTCACTGCCAATCTGCTATCACACAGGGGGCCTGTAAGCCCCCCTAAGTGATATCAATTAAAGTTAAAAAAACAAAACAGTTTTTAAAATACAATAAAATAAATCTAGAAATAATAAAAAAAATGGAAAGTCCCCCCCCGCGAGCACGCGCGTCGTCACGTAAACACGTGCCGGGTGCGCCTACATATGAAAACGGCGATCGAAATACACATGTTGGGTATTGCCACGCACGCCGGAGTGAGAGCAATAATTCTCGGGCCAATATTTATGCCTATCTCTAAATTGATGACCTGTAGGGGCTTTTAAAGCGTCATCTATGGACCTTTTGGGGTACTAAATTCTGTTGCCGTTCCACGGACGCACACAATTTTTAACCTGAAGGAGGGAGTTTAGTGTGCGATTGTGGTGCGTTCCAGCAGCTACCACTCTGAAAAGCACCGCAATTGGTGTGAACTGGCCCTAACACCTCCAGGGGTGCTTGGGCAGCCAAAGCAACAGGGCCCCTTTCACAATATTACAACCAGCATGTCATACTGAAATGTTATACCAACCCCCCCTCCTCTTCCCCATCTTCTCTCTCCCCCTTTCAATTGTTAGTTAAAAAAATAAATACCTGTTAAGATGAAAGCTTCACCGTCCACGCCAGCTGCCGGAGGATGACTTCTCCCTCTCTGCTCTCTCCGTGATGTCACTTCCTCTCACTCACACAGTGCCAGCCATGGAGGTTAGAAGGAGAGAGAGAGAGGGTCCAGCTACAGAAGACAGCGCAGCCCGGTGCTCTCGGACTCCAGCTCGCTCCCTGCTGCCCGTCGCTCGCCAGGGTGCCACCAAGTCCGTTTTGAATAATGTGCCCGGGTGGGAGGTGGGCTCTTACCCGGCAAAGGATTCCAAACCCGTACTGTCCGGGTGAATCCCTCACAGGTGGCAGCCCTACCTGCAACAGAGATCATGGGCATAGGAGCCCAAGAACAGATTCTGAAAGAGGTCTTTGCTCAGCCAACTTCCATGTGCATTGGGCAGGTTGAAACAGCTTTCCTGGACATGACGTCAGAGAAAGAGTCCAACAACAATTCTCTCACAAGCTCTGGTTTCTTCTAAATTGATAGTCAATCAAAAAACTAGAGACATTGTTTAGAGATATGTTCACTACACTTTTATAATTTGATAATGATCCCACATTATACTTTTTATTGAAACACTCAGTAATATCTCTCAAGCAATTATATTTATTAAAATATCCTTAAATGTGCACATCACTTCATGCTTCAAATTCTCTGAAAGGGAGATATAAAAAAATGTTTTAACTTAGAAAAGCAAGCATTGCATCACACAGTAGTGTTTGCCTCATTAATAACGAAAGGTATCAAAATTGAAAATATATCAGTTTTTTACAAAATTATTGAAAGCAAATGCACGTGCACATCTTATGTGCCATTCATTATGTTCTCAACTAAACATTTTATATAGATGTTATTTTATGGAAAACATATCACTGGATTCTTAATGACATCTTATATTTATACTGTAGACACAGGAATGTTATATATACAATATATGTTACCAGGGGAGTAAATTTGCTATCTGTATGCAGCAGCACTTCTCATCACACATCCTCCACATATTTCTTCTAGGTCATGTCTTGGTATTTTTTGCTTTACATTATCTGACCAGCTACATAAATTCAGTTATTGAATTAGTAAAGCCTTCCATTTTCATGTATGCATATTCTAATTATTCTAATTATATATACACACACAGAACATAGATGACCAGAGTTCAAGATTTTAACTCTGGTCATCTACATGTCCAGATTTAACTATATGGAAATGATTGTATGGAAGACCTTCGAAAGCCAACAGATATATTTTGTTTAGAATAATCTCAAATCTGTTTAGTAGTAAAATTAATTTGGACCATGTTTTGTACTAGTTCTTGTTTCATAAAAAATAGTTTTTTTTTTAAAGTTTTTATTGTTTTTTTCCATTAAGACATATACAATGACCATCGACATACTACAATGTAACAGAACAACCTAAAACAAAACAAACAAAAAAAAAAGAAAAAAAAAAAAAACAACAAGGAAAGCCTTCAGAATTCCTTATTAAAACTTCGGCCTTAGCGGAGCTATTCCTATTTTACCCCCTGAAGATATACCTATGTCCCATCTTGTCATCTTGGGGTTTAGCAGTCGCTCAACCGATGGTCAAAAACCCAGGGACTTGTCAACTATTCTTACCAAAAGCTTGTGTCAGAACAGTCGAGACCAGACCACTAGGTTATCCCTATTATAGTGCCTTACAAAACCTAAAGACATAATAAAAACAAGAACAATAAAAGCCACAACATCAAAAAAGAAAACTAAAAAACAAACAAAAAAAAAACAAAACAATGTGGTTATATAGCAACTGTTGTATTAAGTTTTAGTTTTGAACATATCAAAATTTTTCTCTGGTCGGGGTGGGCTAGGACTCGCCTTTGCTCCCCTCCTCTCATACTCCTACAGGGTTTACATATGCCGCCCACGGTGCCCAGGTAAGCTCAAACTGTTCCGTTTTGTCTTGGAGTATACTCGCCAATTTTTCATGAGTCATAATCCAAGACAGCTTAGTCCTAACCTGGCTCAGCGGTACCCTGGGTGTCTTCCATGTTTTAGCGATCGTAACTTTAGCTGCCAGGAATATGAAATTTATCAATCTTCTAGAGTGTTTAGGAGTTTCAGGGATAGTGTCATTAAGCAAGGCCAGCCTAGGGTCTCTTGGGACCCTTATGCCAACGACCCGGAAGATTAAGTTAAGGACCCCTCCCCAAAAGTTTCGGATACGCGGACATGTCCACCATACATGGTACATGGTGCCCTCGAGCGCACATCCCCGAAAACATAAGGGCGATGTTCCCGGGTACATAAGTGCAAGTCTAATAAAAAATGGTTGATTAAACTTATAAATAAATACACTGACTATATCTGTATTACTGCTTTCTTTTTTTTTGCACTTGCTTTAGGCAATACACAAAATAAGCATATAAATATATTTATATAAATTAATTAACTGATAAATACTTTACCTAAATGTATTTAATAAAATGAGGCTATCAAATTAACATGTTTATAAAGACTGGTCAAGTTGTTTAAAAAATTTGAAATGTATGGACTTAAAGAAGAAAATGTACTTATGTATTTGGGCAGGCTGCTGGCTCAATATTTAGAAATGTAAGCCTTAAGTATCTGCAGTGCAGTAACATGTATAAGGGTGGATTTACTAAAGACAAATAGGCTGTTAACTTTACAATGGAATTTTCACTTTGCAGGACAAGTATCCTCTTAGTTTAGCAAATGAGTTGAAGCTCTGCTGACTTTCATTTTCCAATCAAGTGCAACAAGATATGCTTTTTTTGTATTTTCCTTGCACATGATTGACTATACTTTGCAAAGGGAAATTGTCCCCACATTTACCAGGCTTAGATAAGTTTCCCCTGTAAAGTGCCTATTTGCATTTAGAAAAACAACTCCATGAACTTCAAAGAAAAAAACAAAGTATGGCTAGTAATGTAACGTATGCAGACTTTGTGACTGCTTCTAAGAGAGTACCTAAAATATCTGCATTTTTAAGTAGCTTCCTAATTAAGCTTGTTCTGCAGCTTAACCGACCCAAAGTGAAGTGAGCCTAACACTGTTCGGCTATTCACTTAAGGCTTGTACAGCTGATTTCAGCCGTACATCGGCTTGCTTTGGCTGGCCAAGTACAGAAGGAGTTTGACTCAGCCGATCCAACATCTGGATCGGCTGAGCCAAACCTCCGGCAGGCTACTCGCTGCTGTTTGGCATATTCTCATTGATGCCGAACAGCAGTGAGTGAATAGCGCGGCATTCGGCTCGACTAATACGCTCAGCACCTCTGTGGTACCGAGCAGAATAGAAAAACAGTAAAAAAGGTAGAAAAAAAAGAAGAAAACCATTGGGCGGAGCTAGCAGTGACATCCAGCTCCGCTCAACTGTTTCCTATTGGCCAGAACCTGCTGTCATTACAACGAGAGCTCGGCGGAGCTGGCGGCGATATCATGGCCAGCTCCACTCTCATTGTAATGACAGTTCAGCGGCCCCTGGGTACCAGGTAACCAGGGGCTGCTGAACTGTCACTACATTGAGAGCTCAGCGGAGCCGGCGGTGATATCAAGGCCGGCTCTGCTGAGCTCTCATGACAGTTCATCATCCCCTGGTTACTATTTAACCAGGGGACGATGAACTGTCATTGCAACTGGCCAGAGCCAGCCATGAGATCATGGCTAGCTTCGCCCAGCTGTCAGTTGCAAGGCTTTCGGCCGGCCAATGGCAGACAGCCCGGCCCACTTTGGGTTTCACTTCAGCTCAGTTGAGCAAAAACATATGCCTTTGGCTCTACTGAGCTGCTTGACCAGCTTCGGGAGCTGTACAGGCTATAGTGAATAGCCCGTACAGAAGCCCCTTGGTTCTACTGAACCAAAGGGCTCAGGCGGTTGAAGCTAGCCGAAGGATCAGCCAGAGCTACGGATGATCCTTCGGCTAGCTTTGTGAATAACCCCCTTAGTGGCTTCACTGCCTTTCTGATCTGCACAGGTTAATTCTGGTATCTTGTGTTTTAGGAGCTATTTAGCTGTAACACAGCTGGTCAATAAGAAATGTATTATTCAAACACATAGTAGCCAGCTACACACATACCTCAGCTCATTGGCAAAATATTTCCTACTCCAGAAGGTATCACAGTTCTGGGTCAAATTCTCTAAAGTATTTTCATTAGCAACCTTTTGGATAATCCACACTGTAAGATGTCTTTACTTGCAGATAATGCCAGATAGCAAAGAGTTATAAATGCTAATCAAGAAATTATTTCACGTCAAAAAAACAAATGAGGCCTAATAAGAAAAGATACATACATTAGGGACTAAAATTGGAAAAATATTTCAGGTATGCTTGTAAAATGGTGAGTATCAGAACAAGCTGAAGGACTCTGCTTCAATGAACAAAAACAGAACTAAATTATGTCATGTAATAACTTTGAGTAGACAATAGAAGCAAGAATTCATCATTGTACAGTATAAATTATCGTCAAGAATGTGCTGGGCAGTTTTGTCCCTCTTTCGGACATAAAAAAATAGCAAAGTTTAAGAGGGTTTATCAAGCTGCAATAATTGTAAGGCCTACTAGAGTGGATTTGCAAATATAACATGTGAAAACATTTATTTGGAGAACACTTTAACATTCTCTTAATTGATATATTGGTGTGTTCAATTAGACCCCATTTCTCATTACTAAATATAGAGTAAATATACCTATATTGTTGTAGGCTTTGGTGAAATACAAACTCTCCATTCATTTTAACTAAATTCATTCTACCATAAAAATAAGCGATCTTACAAATGTGTTTAAAGTGACTTAACAATAGGATCTAATCAGAATTAATCTTGTGCTAGTCAGACTTCAGTAAATTCTGTTTAGTTGCTATGTATTAAAAATAGCTCTGCTATGTTATATGTGTTCAATAAATGTACATACTGTATAAGATTTTGTTGGTTAGTATATGCTTTTAAGTTTTTCATTTTTTTGGAAACAAAACAAAAGACAAAAACCATTTCTGCTGTATGATTATTTTAGGAAACTAAATAGGCTTTATTTTAAAGAGATTAAAATGTTTGTGCTATTTTGAATGTAAAATACTTGCATATTAAATGTGGCAAACTATGAGATTCATTCACATCTTGACATTTATACTGAGCAAAATAAAAACTAATAATAATCACAATGAACAGGCGACCTCCCACTTCTAATGGCCTCTTTTATCATTGCTGTTTATTCTTGCTGATGTCTGTTGTTGCCACCACCTCCCAGCATTGGGAATTAATGTATACAACATCTCCTAATTCTCTCTCATTATGTTCCTCTGTTTTCTTAGGAACAGCCAAATTCATCAAAGTTTATTTTAATGAATGTGAATCATTTCACGCAGAGAGCAGCTCAGGGTAGGAGAAAAAAAATCCAGACAATGCCGGGCAGTGTTACAAGATAATAGAACAGTAAAGCTGTTTCTCTTGCTAATAATAACCCAATACATTCTGATTGATGGCAGATTTCTGTTCCACAAAATTACAGGTAATGATAAGCATTATTTTGTTCTACCATTACAGGTACCTTAGGCTTTGTTTATATAATACTTCATTCAGCATGAGCCTTAACTGCTGCTGTTTTGTTTGTATATCATTTGAATTGTCACTTTCAGGGATTTTAGCAATGTTTTGAATATTAATAATATTAATTAATAGCTACATAAGTATGCCTTAAAATGTCATTAGCAATACATTGTGTATATGATCATTAAGTTTAATGCCACCCCCGTAGGAAAGAGTTAAATTTCTGTCAGTTTTTTATTTCTGTTTATAACCTTATTGGGTAGCTTTTCCATTATTTTCTGTTCCTGAGACACTAGTGCAGGAAATAAGGCATGTTGTAGTTACTAAAGGAGTAGAACATGTTCACTTCACAAAGTGGTTTTTCACTTTGCAAGGGCAATTTCCCTTAGCTAAGTAAATGTGGTGAAAATGTACTTTCTAAAGCAGGGGCGCCCACAATTTTTCACTCGGAGATCTACTTTTCAAATGACAAGCTCAATGAGATCTACCAATGAAAAAACACCTGCATTCAGGGGGGAGAGGGAGCATGGCGGTGCATTGAAGTCAATGGCACCGCAGCCACGCCCCTCCCCCGCAGTGCGATCGCCCGCACCCGGAACACAGGCACGTTAGTGCCTGCGTTCCGATCCAGTGTGTGCTTGCAGCATTTTTGCAGATTGCACTGGACCGGAATGCAGGCAGGCGATCGCACTGTGGGTGGGGGGCATGGCTGCGGTGCCATTGACTTCAATACAACCCCACGCCCCTTCTTGTCCCTGAACGCAGGGAGCTGGCCGGTTTGCATTCCAGTGCGTACTAGAGGCACCGGCGTCCTGTCCTCCCGCGGTGCTCGTGTGGCCGAATGTGGCCGACGTTGCACATGGGAAGAGGTGTCCTGCTCCTTTCCGTCTGCGGTGTCTAACAGATTCAGCTGGCAGCCGCACGAGCACCGCGGGAGCATAGTCGTAGCTAGCTCCTTTTGCGCCCGAGGCAAGAAAAAGTATCGTTGGTTGTACTCGTACTTGTACCAACTAGGGTATTTGGTATCTGAACATCCCTACTATATGACCTGTGACATGACATGTCTTTCACAACCTCACTTTAGAGTTTGGCTGTTCCTCACCCAGTTTTAAGCCCCCTACACAGCTGTTTCTGTTTAAGGTAATGACTGCATTTCAAACTACATATGACATTGATGATCTTTAGCACCTGCTTGGTATAGTTATTTAATCATACACCTGACTCTAAAGGTGGCCATACACCTTACGATTATCGGACGATTTTCGTATCCGATCAACTTTTTGTCCGATAATCGCATGTGTGCATTGCAGTGTCCGACCGACATTACTGTACAATCGTACGACTTTTGACGGTCAAGCATGTTTGAAAACTTTGCTAGATCGTACGATTTTCGTAAGGTTGCTGGCGTTTCCGTCTGTCAAAAGTCGTACGATCTACACTGTGCTTGCGCTAACGAAAATACGGCAAATCAATTACCGCATTTCGTCCAGGTGCTTTTCGTTAATTACGGCTAAATTAATCTTGCGATCATCGGGGCAGGATGGGGCTGTCGTACGAAAATCGTACGACTATTCGATCATCGGACGAAAAGTTTCGTCCAATAATCATAAGGTGTATGGGCACCTTGATCCTACAAAATCACTGAAGTGTTAAGGTGCCCGTACACCTTACAACCATCGCACGACTATCTGCCCTAAAGCTTCCCTCATAATAGATATCCTTATATTTTTTCCCCAGAAATATTTATTGCATTTTATACAATAATCTAGTGTAATTGCTATATTTATTTTTCATTTTTGTGAATGCTGTTAGATTTATCTTTTAAGTGCTAGCACACAGCTATTTCTAATATTAACTTACTACCCTGGAGTCTGAGTTTTTGATCCCAGTGCCCACTGAAGTAATTACTTCAAGAGGCATAGATAGTTACTTCAAGTGTTGCTTAATGTAACCTCTGTGAGTAAAAAGGTTAATGAATCAAGCTCCGAGACTTCTAGCAGCAAGGATTTTAATGGCACAGAAATTCTCACTTATATTGTAGGACTTAATGAAGCGATTCTGTGCAGGTCTTTTTGGCAATAAAACAATATTTGCAAGTAAATGTGACTGTAAAACATATTATAAATAGTTCTTTGCTCTGGGGCGAGCTTTGAACTGTTCATGATTTTAGTTTTGTTAGTGAAGGACAGCATGATTGCTACAATGATAGTGTCAATTCAGCCAAAAACTTTCCAAAAACCCCCACAAATATAATTGTCAAACCACATTATAGGGCTAAAGTCAATTTCAACAAAATGTACATCTAGGGGTATATTAATAATATATAACACTGCTTTAAATAAACTGCATTGTCCCTCCTATAAGTTAAATATTTTTTTGTATGCAAAATGCAAATGTGTGCTTATATAAACTAAGGTTTTAACCTAAAATCTTGGCATTGTAAAAAAAATCCTGGCAAATTTACAAAGGTTGCCAATGTACTGTACATAATAAAGTGGTTTGGGATTCCATGGTGAATTAACAATAAAATTACCTAACCTGTTAATACTGGTAAAAGAACAGTGAACAAAGTATGAACAATGTGTAAAACAAAACAGAATGAAGCACTCATCCTGTTGCTTTATCAAGAAAATTAAAAGAACAAGGGGCTACTCACAAACAAAACAGCAGCATTTTATAAATCGTGCCATAGATCATGTCATTTATGGTCTACTTTGTCCGTGTGGCAAGCTTTATGTAGGGAGAACTATTAGGACCTTTAGAGTACGCTTTGGGGAGCATAAACGCAATATTGTGAACAAAGCGGACCACTATTCTGTACCCAAGCATTTCCTCATATGCCATAATGCAAGCACAGAGGGCCTTAGGGTTTTGGGATATAAACTATCATGGTTGATGAAGGTGTCCGATTTAAGAAGTTGTGTGCTAGGGAGAGTTTGGGGATTTTTAAACTTAATACTCTAACACCAGTGGGGTTAAATGAAACTTTGGAAATTACATCCTCTCTATAGGTAAGGTTGTGACGTCTGGAAATGGAAATGAGTTGAGTGTGCTCTCACTTCCTGGAATCACATCCTGCTCGCCTTATTTGCTGCTGCCTTGCATTGCATGGTGTTACTAAGGTGACAGTCCACTAGGACTCCCAAATCTTTTTCCCCCTCTGATTCCCCCATTGGAACGCCCATTAATAAGTAGCTCGCTCTCATATTTTTAACTCCAAAATGCATAACCTTACACTTCTCAATATTAAACCTCATCTGCCATGTAGATGCCCACCCCATATTTTATCCAAATCTTCCTAAAATTTTAAAATATTGGTACAACAGTTGCTTTACACCATACAGCTGGTACCTCCTCAGTCAGTATGGAGTCCTTAAAGATTAGGAACAATGGCATCGCTATTATCATAATTAGCTCCTTAAGTACCCATGGGTGCAAGTTATCTTGCCCTGGGGATTTCTTCTTAAGTTTTTCAGACTGATCTGACAGGAAAAGCTTAAATAGGCTATATGGGTCTGAATTTCAGCCGGTACT
Source organism: Nanorana parkeri (assembly GCF_000935625.1). Classification (NCBI taxonomy): domain Eukaryota; kingdom Metazoa; phylum Chordata; class Amphibia; order Anura; family Dicroglossidae; genus Nanorana; species Nanorana parkeri. Next base: position 542,977 of record NW_017307193.1, read on the forward strand.
TGATGAACTAGCCGCAATTTGCACAGTGGGTGCACCGTCAGCAGCCTTCCGCACAGCATCCCTCAATGAGCTAATTGAAGGAGCAGGTTGGAAAATTCTTGGCCGATTGGCTGCAAGTGGGGGTGGGCTGCCAGGCCTATGCTAGGATGAAGGGCCTGGTATGACTTTAAGGGGGAACCCCACACACTTTTTTTTTTTTTTACATGGGGTCCCTCCTCAATATTCCTACCAGACCTTAAGGGTCTGGTATGACTTTGAGGGGGAACCCCACACTTTTTGTTTTTAAATGGGGTCTCTCCTAACATTCCTAAAGGGTCTGGTATTGTTTGGGAGGAGGAACTGCACACTTAAAAATATATATATATATTTTTCTTTCTTTAGAAATATCAGTTTTGCTGCAGCACCTTTCCCCCAGGGCAGTACCCGGATCCCCATACACTTTTTATGGCCATTAACTTGCATATAAGCCCTCTTAAAGGGGACAATTGTTTTTGAAATTAGGGTATTCTAACAGCGGCCGCAGCAGGTGATTCCTCCATCCAAAAATTTTGAAAAGCACCGTGCGCCAATATGTTTCCCAACAGCAGACACTTATAATTGTAAATGTGCAGCGCTATCACTAAAGTGCATACAAAATCAAATAACATCAACCCACCTACTATGATATAATAAATACTTAGGGGTCTATTCACAAAGCTGCCAAGGGCAGCCGAGTGAATGACCGATCAGAAGTGAAGTGAGCCGAACACTGTTCGGCTATTCACTTCAGGCTGGTACGGCTGATTTCAGCCGTACATAAAAAAGAGGGCGGGTACAATGCTAGTTTACTTTGGCTTTCAGCACGGCTCAGCCGAGCCGGTGCACATGCGTTCGGCTCGGCTAGGTTCGGGAGCTGTACGGGCTATTGTGAATAGCCCGTACAGCACCCTTCGGTTCTACTGAACCAAAGGGGTCCTGGGGCCGAAGCTAGCCGAAGGATTGGCCGAAGCTACGGCTAGATCCTTCGGCAGCTTCGTGAATAGACCCCAATGTGTTAATTTGGGGATAATTCATATGCGTTTCAACAGTGTGTACATTTTCCCAGTAGTTCATTTATATTTAAACAATGTGTCAGTTTTCCCAATGACTCAGGTGAGATTAAAGAAACAAATTATTTCCCCAGGTGTAGATGTTATTAACCTCTTGCCGTCCGCCCGTAGTAAAAAAACGGACGGACGGCATCTAGCGGGCACGCACGGGCAGAAAAGACCCGACGATTAAACACACCCGTTACCGGGTGTTTCACATATAGGCGATCAGCGGGTCCATAGCCCGCCGATCCCCTATATGTGCTCGTTCGCGGCCTCCCCCCCCCCGCGCCCGCTCGGCGCTTCCGGTTTTTTTTTTTGTTTTTTTTTTCCCCCTGACCCCTCACCTTGATTCCCGGGATCCGCTGCCCCATCTTGGATCCCGGGACCGGCTCCGAGGGCGTCAGGAGGAGGAGGACGGGAGATCAGCTCCTTGCTGATCCCCGTCCGGGCTGTGAATGCAGAAGTGATGTGTGTTACATCACTTCCGCATTCACCTGTCAGTCATCTGGAGAGAGAAGAAGCTGATAAAGCAGATCTCTGCTTTATCAGCTTCTTTTGGGGTCCATAGGTGATATTAGGGGTCCTAGAGACCCCTAATATCTCCATAAAGAGGACCTGTCAGTGTGCCTTTGCTATTATATAGGGGGTTGTTATCCCCCTATATAATAGCAATAACAATAAGTGCAAAAAAAAAAATATAAATAAAAAAAAAGAAAAGTAACACATAAAAAAATAAAATAAAATAAAAGCCACATATAAAAAAAGGGGAAAAAACCCCCCCAAAATGTTTAACTCCCCCACCCCCACGTTTACGCGCCTATAAACGTAAATACGCGTCCGGTGCCCCAGCGCGCAAAAATTACAATTGCGCTACACACGTTACATATCGCCGCGAACGTCGCAGTGAGAGCAATCATTTTAGGGCCATCAATCACTGATAACACTAAACTGATGAGCGGTAACAGCTTTTAAAGCGTCGCCTATGGCCAATTTTGGGTATTATCGTTTTTTGAGGTTTCGCGCGCGCACGCAATTTTAAGGCTTGACATGTTTAGTGTCTTTTTACCCGACGTGACCCCATCTTTTATATTTTACCAAAAAATTGGGGAATAATAAATGTTTTATCATTTAATATAGGGGAAACTGTTTTTTTTAAAAAATTTCGGTAATTTTTCCTTAATATAGTAAAAAAATAAAACCCCCAGTGGTGAATAAATACCACCAAAAGAAAGCTCTATCTGTCCCCAAAAAAGGGTATAAAATTCATTTCAGTACAGCGCTGCATGACGGAATAAATGTCAGTTAAAGTACCGCAGCGCTGAATACTGAAAAATGGCCTGGATGGGAAGGGGGTTTAACACCGCGGATGTCAACTGGTTAAAATACTGCTCACATAAAATGATTGTAGATTTGCATAAAACACAATGTGAAAACAGTGTGTAGCAGGTTGGGAAACCACCTTTCAGGATCAATAGCCTCTTACTCGCTGTGATTTACACATTGTTGAAAAGCATATGAACTATCCAGAAATTAACATATTGTTTATATATATACATTTTCGTATACTGACACACTTTACTTGTATTTTCCATACTTTTGCATTTTTGTGTTTTGGAACAAATTATTATTTAGTAATAATTTTATATTAGATTCATTTGATCACTGTGTATTATGGTTTCTTATATTTATTATATGATAGTAGGTGGGTTGATGTTGTTTGATAACATATATAAAGATATAACCAGCTTTAGGCATTTTCAGATGGTGCTGTCTGCCCATTTGTGTCTCTTACACATTCCCATTGGCCAGTAAGTCTGCCTACCATAGTGATGTGCCAATAATGTGTGGGGATAGGATAGGATGTTGTCTGCATTTTATGCCCATTTTTTAAATTTAGATGAGTCTTTAAAGGAGAACTATGGGGTCAGTGTTTTTCCCCATAGTTCTCCTTAGGGTAACGGGAGGACACAAACTAGCATCCTCCCGTTACCCTAAGCTCAGTATACCGCGAGCTACAGCTCGAGGTATACTGAGGCACCGCAGCCGGAGCGGATCCCGACGTAGATGACAGGATCCGCCCAGCTGCGTGAGTGACAGCTGGCTCTGCCTATCTAGAGGCAGAGCCAGCTGTACCCGCCCCCTCCCCCGTCCGTTCCGCCAGTCAGCGCTGGCAGATCGGAGAGGGGAATCCAGCCCTCCTCCCTGTCACGGCAGAGAGCCGTGACAGGATCGGAAGGTGAGCGAACCCGGTATGTGTTTGCTCACCTCCCGATCTACTGAGCCGACCTGTGACAGTCTCATTGTCACAGGTCGGCTAGAACTATGAGGTGAGTGGAAATCCCTCATCTCATAGTTCTCCTTTAATGCTAGACTCCCAAATAATAACACCTGACATCAGTTTTGTTCTATCTTTTTAAATCTACAGACTTGTTGCTTTCAGACACAATGCGGCTGATTTAAGAAAATCATGTTCATATTTCACTTATGACAGAAGAAAAGTGCCACAATGCACATGCATACTTTGATATCTTTATACCAACTTACAAGGTAGCAGTGTGTCCTAGATGCTTGTTTATGATGACATTGCTGAAGGACATAACAATTGATGCTGGATAATCCTATGGGACTTCGTATTGTTCCTAAAGTTTGGCTTGTGTGTTTATTTTTTAAATAAAAAAACTATCTGAGAGTGTCAATATCTTTATTTATGTAAAGAAGGGGTGATTATGCCACCTGTAATCATTTGCCTTAGTTCAGAGGCCTTTTCACGTTTTGCCATGTGTCCCCTGTAAAACCACGTGGTTCCACAAAATTTGTATTAGTTTAAATCCGTTATTTTTTCCATTTGGAAATGTAGATGCATTCAAACATCCAAAGATGTCAATATTCGTCTGAATTTCAATTCAATTTCAATTCGGAACAAAACAAATCGTTAATATAAAATAAATAATACATGTATATGTGTGTGTATGTGTATATATATCCCAAATTAGAGGAACTGCAAACAATGTAGCCTCTCTTCAAAGGGCCCAATACCCAGCCTTTGTTCCAGCTCAAAGATCCTTCAGTGCATCCAGTAGATCCTGGGCCTCCATAGGAGACATTCCATAAAGCACTATTTGGGATGACAACTCTCCTCCTTCCCCAGTGTCTGTGGCCATTCGTTCATTCCTGCAGGTATCCTTCAATAACCTTGCATGTATCATCTGATCTCCACATGTACAAATACAGCTTCCTCTCACTTAATCCTCGTAGACAATGGGGAAGGAGAGGAGTCTTTCAGAGTGGGCTGACAGTTTAGAAAGCGCATATGGTTCATCTTTAAGTAGATGACCATTGACTTCTGGTGAGTGGGGTGGTTTGAAGATTGTTGCACGGGTGGATGTATAGTCACATCAGAGGAGCATTTTATATAATTTACACATTTGGAGTGGGCTTGCATTCACAATACCATTTTATGTGTATATGTTTTTTCATTGAGCACTGTTTTGGCATGAATTTAACTTTATTAATTTGCACAGGAATTGTAATTTCTTTGCAACGTATTTGTATAGAAATTTGTGAAGTTTTAGATGTGTACATTTTTGCTTATTTCACTTTATTTATTATTCATTTATATGCTTATTTAAATAGCATTGTATTTACTTTTACTTTTAAGAATAATTAATTGTTTATAGCTCTTATTGGAGTAGAGGGAAGAGTGTGGTGTACATAGGTATTGAAGGTGGAGTACACCCACTAGCTATCCTCCCACCCTTATACACCAAGGCAGCATATCTGGTTTAGGGCTTACAAATTGAAGAACAAACACTCCAAACTTTTGTTTTAGGCAAAATCATTTAACAAAAGCATTAGCAATGCACACTTCTGTGGTGGTCTTCATGTACTTTATGTGAACAATGTACTGTGTGCAAAATATATTACAGAACTGTACAACGACCCTGGCCTTCATCTTTCATTGTAGGCCAACATACATAATAAGATAGAGCCAAAATAGAGAAACGAACTAAGTATAAAATCCTGCTTGCCTTTGTGTAATGATGCATGTGGGTCAACAAAAAATAAACATTTAGATTCCAGATAATCCTGGAATAGCAGCATGGAATAACTAGTTTTTTTAATATTGGAAACCTAAAAAATAAAAAAATAGAAAGTGGAAAGCCATACATAAAACAATATATACATTAATATAACATTTATTAACATCTTTATTTTTAAATATATAATTACATTAAGAAATGTAACTATTAAAGTAAAAGAGTTAAGCATCCCAACAGGTTTACACATCCAAATATTTACATGAAACACAATTGTAATAGGCCACCCATGCCCCCCCCCCCAAAAAAAAACAACAAATAAAGGGCCTATATAAACAAATACAAACATGTAAATACATAGGTTGACATATGTGCCCCTGTTAAGATCCAGTAACATACATATGTGTGACATTTAATTTATGTACAAATCTTTTGAAGGTAAAACTAAAAAAAAACTTACCATTTTATTTTTTTAGTTCAGATGTAATACAACACAATTATACTCTACATAAGCTAATTAAAGGTGTTAATAATGCTGATCTCTGTAAGTTAAATCAAGATGTTACAAAAAAATTGACACATGCAGTAACTTGTTTGTGAATACTATTGAAAATATACACATTTTCAATAGAAATTGGCCAATCAGCTAGTAGCATAGTTTACAGGGCGGAGTGTGCTGTCTGCAATCCAACACGCTAATAGCTCACATGTTTTCTTTGGTGTAGATAACAATATTTATCATGAAAAATACTGTAACGGGCTGTTTTTTCAAGGTTAAAATTGCGCCAAACACCATCTAGCAATCTAGAAGGTATTGGTCTTTTTGGACTTTTGCTATATATATGGCTTTTTATGTGAAGTTTGCTAGTGCATAGCTATCTTACCTATGTAGTGACAGCATTTGCATATGTTTTCCATATTTTGAGCTACAATTGCTCACCGTAGGCATATTTTCATTCATAAATGAGTCCCGAAATGGGCTGAAAATGGTGTAAAATTACTTTGTTTTTATATACAGCTGCTGCTACATTATAGGACAACATACATACAAGTGTATTTTTTGTTATTTTTTCTAACCAACCTACATTTTATATAAACATAATATTTTATGTAAATCAGCCATGCTTATGTGTTAATACAGTTTTGCAATGAAAAGCACAGGCTTCATGAATTACTGTACATTCCCATTGACTATGTAAGGTGATTCTGGATCCTGTCTGCAGTGGTTTAGAGATTAAATCATAACTCCAGCAAATTTTTAAGCTTTGGATAGAGCAGGGAAGAATGCACATTATTGACAGGTTTTTATTACTGTCTATAACCCAAATAATTAGATGTTACCTTACTTTCTGGCTGTGATACAGGTACATGAAATATGTGGAGGCGCATGTTATTCGAATAGAAGAACATGGACAGAAATAAAAACAATGTTTTTCTTGTTTCCCCTTTAAGAGAGTTCCCTAACAAAAAATAAGGTAATCAGGATTAAGTCCCTACGTCTGTGGCTGCTGATAAAGGATGCATGCACTGTACTGTCACCATTTGAGGAGGCGACGAGGACGGTGAGCCGGGACAATGCATGCATCAGTGACACGATCCCTCTTGTGTTCCTGCTGGAGCACACTCGGCGGGGAATTATGGATCTGGCACTTGAGGCAGAACAGCGGGAGGAAGAGGAGGACTTCCTTACCTCTCAAGGCCCTCTTTACGCAGACACCATTCCTGTGGGTCCACAGATCACACAAGAGGAGGGGAATTATGTTAGCCGTGGGGGCATTGAAGCAGAGGATGACATAAGGCAGTCTTCAAGGGAGGGTTTTCTGTCCCCAGAAACCCAAGGAGTAGTACGTGGCTTGGAGGAGGTAGTGCATAATAGTGTCCCTGAAGACTCGGAATCTCATGCCTCCTCCAACTTATGCTGCATGGGCTCCCTTATCATGCAAAGCCTGAAAGCGTGGTATCAAGGAGGGGAATCATTCTTGATCCACGCTACAAGTGTAAAGTTGCAGAGCTCATCCTGCCCTCACAGAGAGAGCCAAGGATGAAACAACTGGAGGACGCTTTGGAGAGAAACTTGTGTAACACCTTTCCAGAGACTGGTAGGTTACCAAATGATGAAAGAGGTGCTTCTGAGGCTTCGGTTGGTCAAAGTAAGAGCGGTGGAGAAGGGGACTGCCTGACTAATGCCTTCAGAGATTTTTTCAGTCCTCGGCACCCAGGGATGTTAACTTTAGGCACCCATCACCAGCGTATGCATCATATGGTGCAGGATTACCTAGTGGCAAGAGGAGACCTGGAGACCTTTCCAGCAGACGATCCAATGGCTTACTGGGTCTTGAGAATGGATCACTGGCCAGAACTTAGGCAATATGCCATGGAGCTACTGAGCTGCCCTGCATCCAGCGTGCTTTCGGAAAGGACGTTCAGTGCTGCTGGAGGGTTTGTGACAGATAAAAGAGTGTGTCTGTTCACAGACTCCTTGACTAGCTGACATTTATCAAAATTAATCAGTCCTGGATCAGCAGCAGCTATCAATCCCCTGATGCTGATGTCACCGAAGAGATTGGGGGTCTCTGGATTTGGAAGACTTCCTAGGCTGCCTAACTTTGTGGGTGATTATTCCGCCATCTTAAAGTAATGTTCTCGGTGTAGTGCACCACCAACGACCAAGGCCAATCTTTCTGCGCCCGCATATGACAGGCACATATCATTTGAATTTTTTTGCAGCAGGGTCCAATAGTGCACTCTTCAAGAATAACTCTGAAGGGTTACAGTGTGAAGGCACTTGCCGACACCAAAGGACCAATATTTGGGTGCACCTGTGTGACAGGTGCATATCATTTGAATTTTTGCAGCAGGGTCCAATCCTGCACTCTACAAGAATAACTCTAAAGGGTTACGGTAGGAAGGCACTTGCCGACACTAAAGGCCCAATATTTGGGTGTACCTGTGTGACAGGTGCATATCATTTGAATATTTTACAGCAGGGTCCAACCCTGCGCTCGTCAAGAATAACTATAAAGGGTTACAGTGTGAAGCAAGCCAACATCAAAGGCCCAATTTTCAAGCACCTGTTGTTACTTTCATCCAACACCTGCAAAAGAGGCACCAGAATTTATCCCAAAAATCTCTAACCTTATTTTGAGTGTCCTAAAATGTGGCCTCTTCATACAGGCTGCCTCCCCAAGCAGTTGTTTAAAAGATTAAAGGAGAATCAATTACCGGCAATTGAAATGTAATTTTTTTCTTTTGAAATGTCCCTTTTTGCTGCAGCAGGTTCTATACATTGTACATATCCACCACTTCACAGGCAGTTTTTTTTAATAAATTCTTTATTTATAGTTTTATGCAAGTTATAACAAAACAGTAAGAAAGCAACAGTAGTACAGAGTGTACTCATACATCAGTCAAGGAAATCCACTTCCACCGCCATGTATCATGGGGTATACATCTTATACTGCAACCGAAATCTGGCGCCGGCATGAGCCTACATGGTTCATCTGAGGCAGACCAGGTCTAAGGGGGGGGGGGGGGAGGGAGAAGAAAGGAGAAGACTTAAGATAGAAGAAAGATAGAAAAAAAGTAGTATAGAAAGGGAACTTCACAGGCAGTTTATAGGGACCCCCCAGGCATGATATTTGAAGGAATTTTTCATTTTTATTCTTACTCTTTAAGTGATGTAAAAATCACTGCTCCTTTAAAAACGTTTTTTGGGGGGTTTTTTTCATTGATACTTGTCCCCTAGTGCAGTACCCAGACCCCCATGCCTTTTTTTAGGGTCAATAACTTGCATATAAGCCCTCTTAAAGGGGACAACCATTTCTGAAAGTTCTACCCCCATTATCTTTTCGGACGTTTGAGCGTTCGAATACGAACCGAACTCAGGCCTGTTCGGCCCATCACGAATCAAGATTAGTGATGTGCCGAGCACACCCGAGTTTGGTTCAAGTTTGAACTTTAGAACATGGAAAAGTTGAACCAAAAGTCGAGCTTCAAACTCAATGAATATCTATGGGACCAGAACTCTGAAAATCATATGTCCCAATTTTGAAGACATATATGCAAGTTATTGACCATAAAAAGTGTATGGGGATTTAGTTATTGCCCTGGGGACATGTATCAATGAAAAAAAAAACCTTTTAAAATATGCAGTTTTTAACGAAGCTGTGAATTTAACACTACTTAAAGTGAAACAAAAAAATGAAAAATTCCTTTAAATAGCGTGCATGGGGGATCCCCTTAAACTGCCTATAAAGTGGTGCATCTGTACAATGTATAGAACCTGCTGCTGCAAAAATGACATTTATAAAGAAAAAAATTACATTTATAAAGAAAAAAACAAAGTGTGTGGTTCTCCCTCCCAAACAATACCAGACCCTTTAGGTCGGGTAGGAAAGTTAGGAGGGACCCCATTTAAATAAAGAAGAAAAAAAAGCACGGGGTTCCCCCCAAAAGTCATACCAGACCGTTTAGATCTGGTAGGAATTTAAAGGAGGAACTCTACCCCTAAATATGGGGAAAAAAGACGTGGCGTCCCCCCTAAAATTCCCAACCAGACCCTTGATCCAAGCACAGGCCTGGCAGGGCAGACAAGGGGGGAACGAGCAAGCACCCCTTCCTCCCTGCGATACCAGGCCACATGCCCTCGGCACTGGGGAGGGTGCTTTTCCAGGGTTGCCCCTGGAAAAGCACCTTGTTCCTGTGCTGATGGGGACTAGGGCCTCTTCCCCACAAGGCATGGAGCGTTGGTTTGTGGGGGTGCGGGCAGGGGGGGCTTATTCACATCAGGGTACACTTTTAATAAAGTGGAACCCAGATGCAGCCCTCCCCTTGTGAAAGAGTATGGGGTACTTGTACCCCTACCCATTCACTAAAGGGTTAAATTAAAATTTTAAAAAGAGGCCAGACTTTTGAAAAATCCTTTAATTTAAAAAAAGATACAACAAAGGATTCTTGACAAGTTCTTTCTGTAAAAAGAATCCCAAAAATGGATCTACCGACGTAATCCTACGGTCAATCATGACGTCCAGAGTTGTCCATGATGACGATGACTCGTCGAAAAAAAATAGAAATAATTTTTAGAAACCAGACGCCCGTTGACCCATCCACTTGCGACGAACTCCCGCTGCAGAATGGCATTCTGACAGATGCCGGCAAAATATAAACAATTGGGCGGAGCTAGTGGTGACAGCTAGCTAGCTTCACCCAACTGTTTACATTTGTCCGGCATCTGGCAGGACTTAGCTGTGTGAGCCATGATTGGGCAAAGTCCTCATCACTCTGCTCAATCATGGCTCTGTGGTCAGGTGAATCAATTAAACGTTATCACCCTCTTTTCCTCTGTCCAATGGGACACGACAAGGCTGCCCTCTTTCACCTTTAATTTTTATTCTCTTTCTATAACCTCTCCTTTGAAAGATCTGGAACAATCCAAACATTCGAGGCCTTCAGATAGGAGATGTCCATCATAAAGTTGCGGCATTTGCAGACGACCTTTTATTTTTTATTTCATCTCCTGAAACATATTTACCTATTTTACTTAAAGAATTTTCTGCCGTTGGTGAACTATCTAATTTTAAAATCAACTAACACAAATCGGAGGTACTCAACATTTCTCTACACTTTCATAAAATTTCAAGTCTTAAATCCTCATTTCCATTTAAAAGGGCACAAAGCCATATATCTTATTTAGGTACTCATATTACACCCCAGATTTCAGGGATCTTTTAGGCCAATTTTAAGCAACTTTTAATTAAAATCAAAGCTGACCTTTTGAAATGGCATAATCTTTCCCATTCCTGGTTTGGCAGAAATGCTGTTCTCAAAATGAATGTCATTCCAAGGATACTATACCCTTTTCAAACACTACCCATCTCTATTCCTCAGAAATCTACATCAGGAATTTATAAAGTTTGTTTGGCACAAAATCACCTTCTCGTATCTCCCATAAATTATAAAATTACTCCTAAAATTCTTGGAGGAATGGAATTTCCAGATCCTATTCTTTACTATAAGGCCCCGTTCACATTGAGCGGTTCGCAAATCGCGCGTTTGTCGCGCGATTTGCATTTTGCGTGATATCGCACAATTTGTCGCGCGATATCACGCAAATGCTTGCATTGAGCAAGCTTGAATTGCGGCAAAATCCGCTCCAAAAATGGTCCTGCTGTAGCGACACACGACCCGCGACAGCAGGACCCTTTGCCCCATTGCCAAGCATTGGAGCACAATATCGCGCGGCAAATAGCCGCGATATCGCGGGAATTACCGCACGATAAATCGATCAATGTGAACGGGGCCTAAGGCAGCTCACTCAGCTAGAGTCTTAGAATGGTGCAGAAATTATGATCTCAAACAATGGATCAATTTGGAACAATTTCCTTTGACCACCCTTTTGCAAGGAGTTCCTTGGTTAGAACCTTCCCTTTCCAGGAATTTACGATCCCATCCTTTGATCGGTCCATCTCTGAAAATTTTTGAGGGACTACAGAAAACTCCTGCTGGGCGGGATCTTTCCCTTATGTCCCTTGTAGTGGGCCACCCTAAATGTATCCCTGGGAAAGAATACAAACAATTCTCTTGCTTCCTCATGCAAAATAAATTCAGAATGAATGAATTTGTATCAGACAATAAATAAAAAAATGCCTCGACTTTAAGAAACTTGGTGGACCCTCCGTTAGATGATGGGAAAACACTTCAACTTTTACATTTTCTGAACTCAAGAATACCTGAAGAATGGTCCCCGACCCCACTAACTTGGTTCAATAAACTATGTATCCAGGAAGATCCAGTGCGCCATTCTTTATCTATGATTTATAAATCCCTGATCCAACCAGAGGAGGGATTTATCCAACAGTTTCTAATAAAATGGGAATGAGACTTGAATATTTTGCTTACATTGAAACAAAAAAAGCGATGCATTATATTTTACCCATTATGCTTCTATGTTATCTCGCTGGTATAAGGTACCCTCAAAGTTACATAAAATGTTCCCTCAAACATCTCAGAAATTTTGGAGATGTGGAGAGGAAAAAGGGGATATGGTACATATATTCTGGTTCTGCTCGAAACTTCATCAGCCTACTTCCCCATCTACAGCACTGTGATATTCTAAGATAACAGAAATAGAATGTATGGAAAACCTAACTGCTTGTTTATATAATCATGAAGAACAATTCAAACAGACATGGTGTCTGCAAGAACCTATCACCTGAGGATTCTTATGTCAAAAAGGGAGATGTTGCTGATCTGCCCCCAGCCGTAGGGCATTCCCTCTTTGGTATACCTCTATCTACTATTCTATTTCTAATGCTCATGTTTCTTCTCTTTGATCAATTATTTCCTGATTCTCTTACTTCTCATACTTGGAAGATATGGGGAAGGGGAGGAAAGAGGGGAGAGGGAGAGGGGGGAGAAGAAGGAAAGAGAAATAAATAAATAAAATAAATGTGTGTGTGTGTGAATTTGTGTTTGTATGTGTGTGTATGTATGTATATATACAGGTGAAACTCGAATAATTAGAAACAGCAATATCTGATTTTATTTTTTCAAGATATAATTTGAAATGTTTATATTATATGATTAACTTGTAAACCTTGCATAATGCTTAATCTATGTTATTTGTTATTGAAAATATAAAACTTAAAGAATTATAAAACAAAAATCAAATAAATGTCAGCCAACGTATTGCAGCGCTGAATACTGAAAAATGGCCTGGAGAAGAAGAGGGGTTTCACACGCCAGTCATCAAGTGGCTAAACACCCCGCTATTTATAATGCTGCATATACAGTCATTTTACTGGACATTATATTGCAGTTTTTAGATCCTCTTCAGATGGGATGAGCCATATCTAGTCTAAAATTAGCTATGGGCCGAAAAAGCTAAATTTACAAATGAATATGCTCATATGTGGAAACATTTCAACAGGTAAATACATTTTCAGTAATGCCATTTTTTAAATGTAACATTCCATACAGAACAGTTTTACCCTCTTACAATGTATTATACAGTATACAAAAACTATAGGATTAAGTACTGGTGAAATATTGAAGACTAAATTTCTATGAATATTTCATAACTGTTTCCCTTGGCTTTTTTCCAATGTCTCAAGATAGGTATGACCTTGCTCCAATCTTTTGAATATAGTTTAGTTATTTGAAATAAATTACGTCATACAAAGACAAATGTCTTTACGAAGGTCTTTTCTATAAATAACACATTTTATTAGCTGCAAAATAGTACACCTGGATGAAATTCTCTAAGCTTCCAGCATGAATTTACTTGTCTATAAAGTTACTGTGTGGGAGATTCCTGCAGTAGCATTTAATAGATAGAGGTATAATAAAACTGGGAAGCTATTTTTCTCTCCTTTTCTCATCCGTTTCCCTGGCTGTTCATAACTAAATTGAACTACAAACTGTAAAATATTGTCAGCAGAAAGTTTGCATAAATTTTACAGACAGAAGAAATTTCCATTAAGGTTGATGCGGCAGGAAGACGCATTACCGGAAAATGTGTAAAGAGCAGAAATGTAACATGGGAGGGTTTGTATTTATCACGATAATAGAGAGGCATATAAATGCTTGATATCTACAGTGGCAGCAGTTTGTAAATGGTATGAACAAAATATATATATATACTGTATGTGTGTGTGTGTATATATATATATATATTTATATGTATATATACAGTATACAGTTATATATAAACAGTATATACTTTTTCGAGCTAGCCAGGAAAAAAACCCAACTAAACTGTTTCAACTAGAAATGGTGGTTTTTGTTACATATATTTGCAAATACATGTAAAGCCACACTGCCACATCGAGGCACCTTTACAGTACAAAATGTGGTTCCCCAAAACTATCTGAGTTTCCAACTGTGCTACCTGTATAGCAATGCATAACTTGAAAGCAGGTAACCGGGAAGCAACACTTACTTACAGTGTTGTACAGTTGTACCAGCTCCTCTCCTGTACTGAAATGGCTTAATATGATTTCACTGCACAAAGTCAGCATCTTGCAGTGTGCATTAGAAGCTGCAGCAAGTCAGATAGCGCTTGCCTCATTTCCTGGGTGAAGGAGGTCTAGCATTGTCTCGCTCTTTCTTCCAGCCTTACTGTCAATGGCTCCCCATTTTCATTAATTAAATTTCAGTGCTTTCAATCATGGATGCTCAGCATGACATGTGAGCATACCTGTGGCAGTCTGAATGCAAATAAAGTTTGCCTAGGAATGCATACTCCTCTAGACTGACATCCACCAGTAAAGGTATTTTGATAATTGCATAACTTCTCCCAAACGTCAGTCCACTGCTTGCATAAGGGCTGAGCATTCTTGAGAGGAGTACTGAGCCATTGTGCTGTTATATCTTCAGAAAGCTGTATACGGCACCCTACTGGTTCATCCCACCAGCCATGATCTGCTTGCATTGTATAGAGAAGCACAGAATAAGTTATGTCATGAATACAGAAATGTATTATTTAAAACTTTCAATAAAATGTTGATGGGGGGGAGGGGGGGACCAGGGCAGACAAAAAATAAGCAGAGTACACTTCAGCTTTAAAGGTACAACAAAGACACCAGATGGCCAACATTGCTCAATGGCAGGTTGAGTGTTGTGTGTTCCTGCACCAAATCCAACAAAAAAAAACCATGGCAACAACTTGGGATCAATTAAAAAATATCAGAAAGGAAAAAGTGCCCATGGGCATGGTAATTTACACAACAATAAAAAAAAAGGTCCTCATCATACTTTCCAGATATCCAGAAAAAAATTCTTACTGAACTGTTTCAACTGCTTAGAGGTTTTTGCAACTACATGTAAAGCCACACTGCTGTTTCAAGACACGTCTGTAGCGTTCCCAACTATGGGACATACTGTATATAGCAATGTATAAATTAAGAGCAGTCATTTCAAAACCCAACACAAATAAGATGCATTTGACTTGAGTTCAGCTTTTTAAGGTTAACCACTTAAAGACCTGACCAGGTTATTTTTCAGTGTTCAGCGCTGCAGTACTTTGACTGACATTTATTCCGTCATGCAACGCTGTACTGAAACTAATTTTATGCCATTTTTTGGGGACAGATAGAGCTTTCTTTTGTTTGTATTTAATCACCACTGGCATTTTTATTTTTTACTATATAACAAAAAAGTTTTGTAAAAAAAAACAGTTTCCCTATAAAATGTTACGAAACATTTATTATCACACCAATTTTTTGGTAAAATATAAAATACGGGGTCACGTCGGATAAATAGACACCAAATATGTCAAGCTTTAAAACTGTGCACGCCCGCGAAATCGCAGAAAACGTCCACACCCAAAATTGGCCATAGGCAACGCTTTAAAATCTTTTACCGCTCATCAGTTTAGTGTTATCAGTAATTAATGGCCCTAAAATTATTGCTCTCATTCCGACGTTTGCGTGTGTATTTGGGGGGACTTTACAACATTTTGTATGTTATTTTACATTGTTTTTTATTTGTGACTATTTTTTTTAGCTTCTTTAGTTTTTTATGCTTTAATTTTTTTACACTCAACTAAGAAATCCACTATGTGATAGCCAATTTACATGACAGGTCCTCTTTATGGAGACATCTCTAAGACCTCTAATGTCACCTAGGGACCCCCAGAGAAGCTGATGAAGCAGAGATCTGCTTCATCAGCTTCTCACCGGTGTTCTATACCGGAGAGTGACACTGAATGCAGGAAGTGATGTAATATACATCACTTCCTGCATTAGGGGACAGGAGAAGCGATCAAAGGGAGTTCGTGTACTGATCTTCCTTTGATCTTCACTGAGAGCGTCGCCATGCTGCTCCCAGCCGCACCGGGCACTGCAGATCTTGGGACCGGCACCGGTGGAGGTAAGGGGGGTGCACACCCGCAGCTCCTGCAAGCGATCGGGCATCTTTGGAGAAACCCGACTGCTCGGATGTAAACAGCCATCGCTGGCTGTTTACATGCATTGGGACACCCTCCCAATGCCGAGGGCATGTGGCCTGATAAGGCACAGGGAGGGGGGTGCTTGATTGTCCCCCCCTCCCTGCCCTGCCAGGCCTGTGCTCGGATCATGGGCCTGGTAGGGATACTAGGGGGACCCCACGTTTTTCCCCCCATTTTTGGGGGCTGGGGTTCCCCCTTAAAATTCTTACCAGAACTCAAGGGCCTGGTATGTATTTTGGGGGAAACCCCACGCACTTTTTTTGTTTTAACTTGGGGGGGTCCCTTTCTAACATTCCTACCAGACCTATAGGTGTCGGGTATCAATTTGGGGGGACGCTTTTTGCCCCCTCTTCTGCAGACTGAGCAAAAAAAACCTTTTTTTTGTGCTTAAATGCCACTTTGCTGCAACGAATGGACAAGACAAAAATGAAACGACAATTCATACAGACTACCGCTAACGAATTTCGGAATCGGAAATTTGGATTCGTTTGCATTCGTTTTAGCTGTAATTTGGCATGTGGATACATCCGAATCTCTGAATTTCGTCCAAATTTCAGAACGAAACGTATCACACACTAAAAATAAAATAAAATGGCGCTCAATTGAAGAAGGGATTGTAGGAGTGTGTCATACATATCTCAATATTAGGCATCCAAAATTACCAGTGATATACATTTTACCTAAAATACACAAGAATTTGGAGAACCAATAGTGTCAGGAATTGAGAGTCTATCTATGAGATACTCTCAATATGTGGATATTCACATACAGCCAATGGTTGCAAAGTTTTCCTCATACATATTATAAAGGGGTCTGGGGAAAATTGAATGCCAAGAATGTGACTTTTTATAACCAGTAATGTTAACGCCCTTGCATACATGAGAGTAAGGAAGAGGAAGAGATTTTTCATTTTAAAATGTGATGAATATATGCTAAACAACAATTACTTTCGGTTTGATGGTTGGTTCTAAAAGGGGATCAGTAATAGGCTGTAAATTTGCACCAGGATACACACATTTATTTGTGGGTCCCTGGGAGAGATCCAAAATATCACTCCTCTTGGAAAAAAAATACTTTTCTGGTGTTGATACATTGGAGATTGTATAGTGATTTGCAGGGCATCAGAAGATTCCTTAAAAACATTTGTGGATAGCTGCCGATGCTTACTGTGTCCCACCAGGCACGGTCTCTTCTGTTTCCCCCATTTTTTTACTGTAACCTTTTGTGGTTAATGTTTTTATTTGTGATTGTCATTTTGTTTTTTATTATTTGTACTAAACTCTTAATTACATAGTTACATAGTATTTGAGGTTGAATAAAGACATTAGTCCATCAAGTCCAACCTATAGGATCTCATTCTTAGGAGTACTTGTACCCCTGTATATTACGGTCCATTAGGAAATCGTCCAAAGGTTTCTTGAACAATTCCACACTGCTCTAACCGCACTAACTGTGAAAAAAACCCTTTGCCCCTTGTGCAGGAATTTTCTTTCCACCAATTTTTGCTGGTGGCCTCTAGTTTTTGTAATGGAGTTAATTTTAAATAGTTTATCGCTAATGTTGCTGCCACCATTGAACATCTTGTACATGGAAATCATATCCCCCCTTAATCTCCTCACCTCCAATGTGAACATGTATAAATTTAGTAGCCTCGTCTCGTAGCTATGGTCATCCATACCCCTAATTAGTTTGGTTGCCCTCCGCTGGACTTTTTCCAGCTCAAGGACATCTTTTCTTAGTACTGGTGACTAGAACTGGACCACGTACTCTAGATGAGGTCGAACCAATGATCTATAAAGTGGCAAAATTATGGACATGTCCCTGCAGTACATCCCCTTCTTAATACAGGACAAAACCCTGCTAGCTTTGTTTACAGCAGCCTGGCACTGCAAGCTACCTTTCAGTTTGTGGTCTACAATGACCCCAAATCTTTCTCTATTTCTGACTTCCCTAGCGGCATACCCATAATAGTATAACCCATTTGTTTATTTTTATTTCCAAAGTGCATTACTACCCTCTCCTTGTCATTTGTGACTAGCTTCCCGCTTTCTTCCCTTATTGGGCCTATCTGCTCCTTTCTCACCTTTTTACTGTTAATATATTGGTAGAATTTCTTGGGGTTCTTTTTACTATCTATGGCGATATACTTTTTGCACTCAATTTTAGCTGCCCGTGTTACTAGTTTACATTTTTTGTTACATTCTTTGTAGTTAAGGAACGCCAATGCTGTCCCCTCCGTCTTATATTTGATAAATGCTGCTCTCTTGTCCTTGACGTGTTGTTTTACAGTTTTATTAAACCATATAGGTTTAGTCTTTGAGCTTTTGCTTTTTCTCCCTTTGAAGTAGCAGTATGTAGTGTGTTATAAAACAATCCCACATCTGGTCTGTGTTTAGGTTGAGAAATAAGTTTTCCCATTTTATTTCCCCCACTAGGTTGCGCAGCTTATCAAAGTTGGCCCTTCTGAAATTTAGGGTTCTAGTCCGTCCAGCACACTTTCCCTTTCTGTATCCAATATTAAAAGTAATCACATTGTGATCACTATTACCCAGTGACTCCCCAATTACAATATCCTCGATTAACTCTGCATTATTAGTGACAATTAGATCTAGGATGGCATTTTTTCTGGTCGGAATCTCCACCATCTGGTCCATGAAATTGTCGTGCAACATGTTCAGAAATTGGCCCGCCGAAAAACATTTGTGGAGGGACTAAGTAGTGTGAAATGGAATTTGGAGTTTGGTAAAATATTCAGTAAGTATACTACTGTTACTTCTGAGACTGTCAGATGATTGAAGGGATCAGTAAACTGTGTCTCATGGGTCTAAGAGGGAAGTGTAGCTATTTGAGTTTGAAACTATACAGAACTGTGTTACAAATGAGTGGTGATTATGCTGAACCTGTGTATATCTTGTTTGAGAGATTCTGTCTGATGGGTTTGTGGAGCAAAATATCCAGACTGAGTGGATACATTGTATAAGTATTTAGTGAAAAAGTGGCACAATTAAAGTTGTTTTTTGTTGATATTTCTGTGTACAATGTGGAGTAAGCTGTGGCAACTGGGTGATCCTCGTTGTTTGCATTTTGTAATCAGGGCAGCCATCAGAAATTTTGGGGCCCCTTACACGGCTTTAGGCCGCCCCCCCACCCACCACTGGATGTAGGTCTTAGTGATGCGCTGGACGCAGGGCTTAGTGACATGCTGGACACAGGACCCACCTGAGAGTGACCCTGCAGAGCACATAGATGCTGCACAGCCCATCTGCGACTGTGTATGGTGGGCTCTGAAGGGGTCTCAGGTGGGCTGGTCAGGGCTGCATCCCTCCCCTCTCTCCTTTCCTTCCTAGCTACTCTGACCTGCACATATGGCCTTGTCTGCCGCCGGACCGGCCAGAAGTGACGTCACTTTCGGCCAGTCCGACATCAGACGAGCAGCGTCGCTGATGGGGCCACAGCTTGTCTCGAAGCCGCTGGAGCGGCAATACTGTGGCCCTGCGCTGCTAGGGCCAGGCCTCCGCCTCCTCGCCCTTCAACGTTGGCCGATTGTCATGTAATGGACCCGGGCGGGCCCCCCAGGCTGCCCGTGCCCCTTACATGAGTATCGGCCGTACCCCCCTGATGGCTGCTCTGTTTGTAATACATACCTTTGGTTACATTAACATATGACCATGGCCATATTTGGTAAATTACAACAGCCAGCATCCCCCTTTATTTACATCCAAATACTGGACTGGTAAATGCCATTCAAGGCAAGAGTCTGTCAGTGGTGCTGTGGGTCAGCATGTTTTGTTTCAGCAGGTTTAAGAGGGTTTTTCATGATGACTGATGTTTATTTACATTTCTGGAAAACATGATTGATCATGGATTTACACCATGGAACATTTGTTATTGTTATTATTATTATTAATATTATATTATTATTATACAGGATTTATATAGAGTCAACAGTTTGCAAAGTGCTTTGCAATATAAGGAAGAGATTACAATTACAATACAATTCAAAACAAGATGGTAAGGAGGACCCTGTCCATGAGGGCTTACAATCTAAAAGGGAGGGACAAGTGATAAATGAGGAGGTAATTGTGTGGGGATGAATTGTATGAGAACGTGATAGTTCAGTGGTTAGTTTGAGGACGGATAAGCTACCCTGAAAAAGATGAGTCTTTGAGGATCGCCGAAAGGCAGTCAGAGTAGGAGATAGTTGGACAGACTAGGGTAAGGAGTTCCAGAGGATGGGAAAGACTTTAGAGAAGTCCTGGAGGTGAGAATGGAAGGAATTCACGAGGGAGCTAGAAAGCAGGAGGTCTTTGGAAGAGCGGAGGGGGCGGTTAGGGCGATACTTTGAGACAAGGTTTGAGATTTAGCCAGGGGCAGAGTTGTGGATGGCTTTGTAAGTGGTTGTTATTATTCATGATAGACTGAAGGGGGGATAGCCTGTGTAGAGGTAGGCCAGCGAGGAGGGAGCTGCAATAGACAAGACGGGAGGTAACAAGTATGTGGATGACCAGCTTTGTGGTTTCATTGGTGAGGAAGGGGCATATTTTGGAGATGTTACAAAGGTGAAAGTGGCCGGATTTGGATAGTAATTGGATGTGAGGAAAAAAGGTGAGGTGTGAGTCAATGATGACACCTAGCACCTTGGCATGGGGGAGGGATGGATAACAGTGTTATCAATCTCAAAGGAAAAGTTGGGGGAAGGTGCACGGGTGTGAGGAAATATCATGAGCTCAGTTTTTGACAGATTGAGTTTTAAGAAGTGTTGTGACATCCAGACTGATAAGTCAGTTAGTAGGTGAGTGACACGCAAGGACACTGAGGGGGTGAGTTATGGAGTAGAAAGATATATTTGAGTGTATAGGCATAGAGATGGCATTGGAATCCATGTGAGGTGATCAACTGACCAAGGGAGGAGGTGTAGATAGAAGCAGAAAGGTCTAATAGCAAGAGTAAAGAGTAGTGGCCGTTGTTTTTAGCAGTTAGTAGAGTAGGTCATTAGTGAGTTTTAGGAGGGCGTATTCAGTGGAGTGCTGGGGTTGAAAGCCGGACTGTAAGGGGTCAAGAAGGTTGTTATCAGTGACGTGGAGGCTCAGGCGCTAGTAGATGAGGCATTCTAGGCATTTGAAGGTGAACGGGAGTAAGGAGATTGGTCTGAGATTGTTAAGGTTAGTAGGGACCAGTGAAGGTTTATTGGGTATTGGGGTGACCAGCACATGTTTTAGAGGGGAGGAAAATATGCGAGTAGAGAGGGAAAGATTGAAAACGTGAGTAAGAGAGCATAGGATAGAGCAAGAGGGTGATCAGAGTAATGGTGAGGGAATAGGGTCCAGAGGGCAAGTGGTGAAGTGGGTGTCAGAGAAAAGCTTTGTAACCTCCTCTGTGCTGACAGGGTCAAAAGAGGAAAGTAACAAGTGTTATGGTGGGTCTAGTACGTTAATAGGGAAGGTGACTGCACAGTGGAGATCTGATCCTGAATTGTATCCATTTTGTTTTTGAAATGAATGGCAATGTCCTGGGCAGTGAGTGAGTTAGTGGGTGGAGCCAGTGGGGGACACAGTAGAGAGTTAAAAGTAGAAAAGAGTTGATATGGTCTGGATGAGAATGTGTTAATGAGAGGAATAAAATAAGTCTGTTTGGCAGAATGGAGGAAGAAATTATATTTTAGGAGGGCAGCTTTATACAGGGTAAAGTCTTGCAGAGACCTAGGGTATTCACTTCTGTCTTGTATGTCTGATTTAAGCCCAGCTGTCATCTGCGTGAAATTGCCCCATTATCACGGGGACAAGGAGCTTTCCCAGGGGCAACCCGTGGAGGAAGAGCTTTTCCCAGGGGAACCAGTGCCGTAGGCATGTGGCCTGGTATCGCAGGGGGGGGGGTGCACACTCATCCTCTCCCCCCCTTCCTGCCCTGCCAGGCCTGTGCTCAGATCAAGGGTCTGGTTGGGAATTTTAGGGGGTACCCCACGTTTTTCCCCCACCATTTTATGGGGTGAGGTTCCTCCTTAAAATTCCTACCAGACCTTGAGGGCCTGGTGTGACTTTAAGGGGCAACCCCAAACACTTTATTTGTTTTTTTTTTTACATGGGGTCCCTCTTAAAATTCCTACCAGACCTTAAAGATCTGGAATTACTTTTGGGGGGAACCCCACACTTTTTAGATAAAAAGGGGGCCCTCCTAACATTCCTACCAGGCCCTGCGATAATTGCGCAAATGTTTCTCAAATTAATATTAAACCGAAAAAAATACACAATTCAATTGTTAAAACACACCAAAATCAGTATCCGTACACAAAAAAAATTATTTTCTGACTAAATCTAAAAGATAAAACTGTATTGAGTTAATAAATGACAAATATTAGCAAATTTGTAATTGCGCCTTTTTGCGAAAAGGTAAAAAAATGAAGGTATGCAAAACTGTAAATAATCAACTTATGTAAAAAATTGTTTTGGTGTTTGTGTTGTGATAAAATGATACAGGTGTATATTTAATTGCAACACAAGGTATCACAACGCATGGCAATGAGTCACAAAGCTTTGCCATGCGCTGCCACAGTTAATTTAATGTTTTTATCCTTGGCAGCGAAAGGGTTAAAGGAATTTTCATTTTTTATTGTTACCCTTTAGGTGATATTAAAATCACTGCTCCTTTAAAAACTGTATTTTTTTAAAGTTTTTTTTCATTGATTCATGTCCCCCAGGGCAGTATCCAAATCCCCATACCCTTTTCATGGCCAATAAATTGCATATAAGGCTTCAAAATGGGGACATTTGATTTTCAAAGTTCTACCCCAATAGACTTGCATTAAGTTTGAGTTCGAATTCAAACTTTTCCCATGTTCGAAAGTTCAAATTTGAACCGAACATGGGGGTGTTCGGCCCATCACTAGTAAAGACAATGTTCATCTTTTTGTATCTATGGCTGGAAGGATCGTCATTTTAAAGATGATTATTCTCCTGAGGATTCAATACTCTTTTCATATCATTGTTATCCTTCTACCTACATCATTCTTACTCCGATCTGATTATTTCATTTTATCTGGCATAGGAAAAACCCCAGATTTAATAACAATCTGCTGTACAGCAGGTGATTAATGGGGATATGGGGGCTCCCAATATCCTAGCTTCCATTAAGCCACTACTCTAGATCAGATAAAACACTGGTTGAACTCAAAATGTACAAAAGGATGGTTTGGCATTAATAGTGTATTATCATGATGTGACTGTCCTTCTGTTTTGAGAGCCCCAGTTCTGAACCCCAAGTTTAAAACGGTGAACTCAACTTTTGTCATAACTAGAAGTAGCAGAAAGGCAAGACAATGTCATCAGTATGGGAACTTCAATTATCAGATATAGATTGAGCAAATGAAACAGCAAATTCAAGAAGGGCCCATCACTTCTTAAACACTCTCCTATATCATTTTATGGGACAATTGGTGGAAACCCCAACTAGGCAAAATACTCTGTTGGATTTATTAATGACAAGCAACGCAGAGCTGATTCCAGATGTGCAACTAGGGGATAACCTAGACAACAGTGACCATAGAATAATAACATTCACAGTAAACTCCAGGAAATATAGATATGGCAGTACGACAAGTACACTCAATTTTAAGAAGGCTAACTTTAATAAACTGAGAAACCTACTATGTAACATAAATTGGGATGACATTTTCATGAATAGGAACACTTAGGACAAATAGGAAAGTTTCAAGGAAATCTTAAATAACAAAATTAGCCAGTGCATTCTGTTTACCAATAATAAAAAAAGTGAAACTTAGGGGTCTATTCACAAAGCTGCTGAAGGATCTGGCCGTAGCTTCGGCCGATCCTTCGGCTAGCTTCGGCACCAGGACCCCTTCGGTTCAGGAGAACCGAGGGGGTGCTGTACGGCTATTCACAATAGCCCGTACAGCTCCCGATCACGGCCGAGCAGCTCAGTCGAGCGCTGAGCCGTGCTGAAAGACGAAGCTGGCCGAGCGGCCGGCCATTGGCCGGCCGACAGCCTAAGGGTGGTTAACTAGCAAGTTAAAACAACACATAAAGGAAAGAATAAGGCCTTAAAAAAATATAAGTCAGAGGGGGTCAAAAAAGCAATCAGGGCTGCAAAAATAGAATACAAAGAATACACAGCAACAGAAAGCAAAAGGAACCCCAAGAAATTCCTTAAATATATAAATAGCAAGAGGCTAAGGACGGAACATATAGGCCCCATAATGGATGTAGAGGGGAAGTTAGATACCAGTGACAGGGAGAAAGCAAATGCGTTAAACAAATTATTTTCTTCTGTCTTTACAAATGAGAAGGATGTGGATAACGATCAGGGCATCAGCTGCAGAAACAATACCAAAAGTTTTAACATATCTCAGTGGCTGTCCGAGAGCAGAATAGTACAGAGGCTAGAAAGATTAAATGTAAACAAATCCCCAGGACCTGATGGTTTACATCAGTGGGTACTCAAGGAAATTAGCCAGACAACTGTACATAATCTTTATGTACACTCTAATGACAGGTATGGTACCAGCTGATTGGCGAAAAGCAAATGTGATACCAAGAGGGCTGCCATCAGGGGGGTACGGCCGATACTCATGTAATGGGCCCAGGCAGCCTGGGGGGCCCGCCTAGGACCCTTACATGAGTATTGGCCGACAGTGAAAGGCGAGGAGGCGGCCGGGCCCCCGCAACGCTGGGGAAAGCCTGGCCCTAGCAGTGCAGGGCCCCAGCATTGCCGATCCAGCGGCCTCGAGACAGGCTGGGGCCCCATCAGCACCGCTGCTCGTCTGATGTGGGACCGGACGGAAGTGACATTACTTCCAGTCCGGCAGCAGAGGAGGCCAGGTGTACAGGCACCAGGAGCAGGTAAGAGGAGCTGGGAGGGGGATGAAGCCCTGACCAGCCCACCTGAGACCCCTGCAGAGCGCACCATAGAGAGTAAGCATCACTAATGGTATATTGCACTGTATATGTACCATCAGCTATAGAGGAATACAAATCCCAGCAATACATTATACACTGTATGTATAATGTGTTGTACTCCTCTATAGCTGGTGGTATTCTGCATTGTGCTGTATAATGTATTATTGCTGTGATTTCTAGTGCTCTATAGTTGGTGGTATTCTGCATTGATTGCTGTATAATTTTACACTTTCCATTTCACATTATTGCACACCACGCTTGACTGATGGGACTGGCTCAGTGTTCTCTGTACAGCACTGCGATATATGCCAGAGCTATATCAATGTATAATAATAGTGCATCACTGTGGGGGGACATTAGAGTGTAAGCTCCTTTGTACAGAGACTGCTGTAACTGGCTCAGTGTTCTCTGTACAGCATTGTGGTATATATCAGAGCTATATAAATGTATTATTGTTATACAGGATTTATATAGCACCAACAGTTTAAGCAGCACTTTACAATATAAGGAAGGCATTACAATCACAATTCAAGACAAGATGGTAAGGAGGGCCCTGCCCCTGAGGGCTTACAATCTAAAAGGGAGGGGGGAAGTGATACATGAGGAGGTTATCCACATAAATGTGGAATAATAACAGTGTGGCGGCAGTGCGGGGGAAGGGGGCCCGGTCTAAAGCCATGTAAGGGACACCAAAATTTCTGATGGCTTCCCTGGATACCAATATACAACAAGGCAAAACAAAGTACACGGGTATGTCATGAAGCCTGTCAAAGAGTCCTTGCCGGTAGTGCTGCACCAGCTTCTATGAATGCGCATGGTTTGACCCATTGTGTCAGGTTTGGTTATGCGTCTCTGCGCAGACGCACGTATGTGCGCTTATGTGCTCACACGCGCACATGCACTACAGATTTTGGTGCCAGACGGGCTATTTAAGCTGTGTCTCCCTGATGCTCAGTGCTGGATGATTGTCAGCGTTCTGCTATCAAGATCCAGCATATTGTTCCTGTGTTCCTGTTATTGACCCAACTAGTCCTGACCCTTCTGCTGTTCTCCTGCACCCCTGACCCCAGATTGTTCCTGACACTTCCTGCTGCCTGCTGTTCTTGGACCTCGCTTTCCTCCTGGTATTGATGAGGCCTGCTCTTCTACTATGATTTTATTAAATTGCCCGTTTGGTTCCCAGTCGGCCTGCTCCTGACCTCGCTACCACCTGATCTGCATTCCAGACTGGCATCCGCTGCATTGTCTGGTGCTCCACAGGTGTGATCCAAGCCTGCTCTTCTGTCACTAGTCTTCAGACACTTGTGCTCCTCTGTGCCCTGAGTTCCCAGTTCCATTACCCAGGGGTCAGCATGGACTTTTCGCTTAGGCTGAGAAATGAACAGACTATCCAGTTCCTGGGTCTGATCATCTTCACCAGCGGTATTGCCATGGGCCCCCAGAAAGTATCTGCCATCCTGCATTGGCCGTCTCCCAAAGACAAGAAAGGGGTTCAACGATTTATTTAATTTGCCAATTTTTACAGAAAATTAATTTGGGGATTTTCAAATATCATTGCTTCCATCACACAACTCACCAAAAGGCAGACTAATTTCACTTGGACCCCTGCGGCCCAGTTTGCTTTTGAAGAACTCAATAAATTATTTACTTCCCCTCCTATTTTAAGACACCCTGATCTTGCACTGATCTTGCTCTTCCATTTGTCTTGGATGCGGATGCCTTGGAAAACGCTGTGGGTGCTGTGCTGTCACAGCGCCAAGGGGCCAAATCGTTATTGCATCCAGTAGAATTCTTTTTCAGAAAACTTAGTCTGGCTGAGAAGAATTATGATGTGGGGGACCGGGAGCTCATGGCCATCAAATTAGCTCTCAAGGAATGGTGATATCTGCTGGAAGAAGCGGCTCATCCACTTTTTCTTTCATTTTAATTTCCACATAACCTATCACACTGGGTCGAAGAATGTGAAACCAGACTTGCTGTCACACATGTCTCTTGGAACTGGTTCTTCCACCCTTCCAGACACTGTCGTGCAAGTCAATAACTTCCTTTTACTTCAGCCAGATCTAATTTCTCAGATTTGCCAAGTCTCATCCTCAGAAAGTATTCCACCCAATACCAAAGTACATGAAGAAGATGGATTGCTATTTAAAGACAAGAGGATTTTTGTACCCCGCCTATTGGTGCTGAAATATTGAATTGACACTCCCCTTGCTGGTCATTTTGGAGGGCGTAAAACAACTGATCTTGTACAGCGTAATTTCTGATGGCTGAACTTGGGAACTGATTGTAAGAACTATATAAACTCCTGTACAGTTTTTATCAGAAATAAAGGCAGTCATTCAAAGGCCAGGGTTTGTTGAGATCTGTAATACCTCTTATGATAAATGATGGAACTCAGCTGCGGAAGTCTTTTAAACACAACTTTTACTTCACAGTAAATGACAGTCTCTATAGGTAAGGTTATCGCAGTGGTAATCTTTGCATCACATAACAGGATTGAAGCAACATGTAAAGAAACAGTTGTAATGTTATCCTCACATCACAAGGTGAATGTTTGAAGTCAATGAGCAGTAGTAGTCAGGTGTAATGTTAACTTCACATCACAAGATTTAGCAATAACTTGAAATAGCTTGTAGCAGTAGAGGGCAATTGTATTGCTGGATTAACAGCACGAGTTTAAAGTCATTATGGTTGTGTGCATATCCTCAGCTGTGGCATTGAATACTTGCTGTTAGTTGCACTCAGGCTGCTATGGTGAATCCTCCAGACTGTGGCTGATTGCTGGCTGTGGAAGCTGAAGTGCAGTGTCTGGCTTGCAGTCTTGGTGCACCAGGAGTCACAGCAGGCTGAAGTAAGCAGAAGTATTTGGAGGGTTGAGGTAGGAGGCTAATGAGCCTATTCAGTGGCAGGAAGGAGAGCAGGGCTGCTCAGAACTTGCCCAGCCACCACATCCATTGCAGGAACACTGGACAAGTGAATTTTCGTGGCTTAAGCCAAGGAGGGGGGCGGAGCGGCATGATGTCAGCGGACAGTGGGCGGAGTCACCCTCCGGGTCTGAGATGCCACAGAGGTACGTATCCTGGATCTATTACAAGATCTCTCTCGGTTCCAGAATGGTCTTGGGATATGATCCTCTTGGATTTTTTGGGTAGAACGTCCGCACTCTGAAGGTTTTACATGTATTTTTGTGGTGGGGGATCGGCTCTCTAAGATGGGCTAATTTTTCCCCACTCAAGGATGTTCCATCTGCTGCAGAAATAGCTTGAATCTTTGTGAAAGGCACTGTTAGATTCCACAGGCTTCCCAGCAACATTGTTTCCGATCGCGGAGTACAGTTTACTTCTAAATTTGTAGAGCATTGTGTGGAGCATTGAACAGTCAGCTGTGTCTTTCATCATTCTATCATCCACAGACCCATGGTCAAACGGAAAGAACCAGTCAAACTCTGGAACAATTCCTTTGCTGTTTCTTGTCTTTCTCACAAGACGATTGGGTATCATTAATACCCCTAGCAGAATTTGCTTACAATAATTTAGTTCATTCTGCCACCAATCAATCTCCTTTTTTTGCCAACTTTGGCCATCATCCCACTTTTCAACCACTTGTTTTACCTGAATTCGCCTTGCCTTCCTTATAAATGCACCCTGTGTTTCATGTTTCCTTGCTGAAACCTGATTTGCGTAACTCTTTCCATGGATGAAGTATTGAACCTGCAGCCCCTTATTAATGGGGAAGAAGAATTTGAAATTCAATCCATTCTAGACTGTAGAAAACGAGGTGGAAAAATTAAAATAAATGGAAGGGGTATGGGCCAGAAGACAACTCCTGGGAACCTGAAGATAACATCCATGCCAAGCCAAAACTTTTATAGCTACAACACACTACTATTGCTTGTGCCACATTTGATATTTAGGGTTCACATTTTCTATTTGTTATACTTATTCTGAATGAGTAAACTTAAATGTGCTAGACACTTTTTTCAATTATCCACAAGTTAATTCCTATTGACAAGTTTCATGCTGATCAGTAAATTATTTAAAAAGTTCATATCTGCAGCAACTTATTGTTTCGGACAAATGGATCTTTACTAAGATATTGGTTGCTGATTTCTCTGAGACTTTTCACTCTGTTTTAGACTTCCCAATGAAGAGTTCTTGCATTGTGCTTTTTTGCCATTTAGATATGTGCATTTCATTGCCAGCAGAAACCTAACAGTGGTTCTATCCACTCACCACACTTAAGTTTAAAGCTGCATAATTATTATTATTATTATTATACAGGATTTATATAGCTCCAACAGTTTGCACAGCACTTTACACATAAGGAACAAGCACATTACGGTTACAGGCCTTAATGATGATAATGATCTGCATAATGATCCAAAATCTGCATAATGATCCAAAACCCCATTACCCTAAGCTCTGTTCAAAGTAGAAGCATATTTAGCTTCTGTTACAGGTGACTTATTGGTTTAAAGTGACTGTTTTAAGAATTACATTGTTATAGAAAAACAGTATACATATCCATGATCGAATGGTCTGCGCATGCGCTTGGGAAGGGGGGTTAAGAAAACTTAGCTCTCATTGAAATTTTAGTAAACTATTAAAAGTTATTTTTTTTACCTGGTCTGCTGGCCGAGGAAGTGGCCCAAAAAATAGTGGGGTGGGTGGCAAGGGATCCCTTGGTATATGAGTGGTCTCTAAATTTTGAGTCCATTAATCATACAATACAAATTATGTTGCAGTAGTCTGGTTGTTGTTTATAGATCTATCAAAGGGTAATAGTTGCTTTGGGTGCCTCAACATGTTTTGCCGCGTTGGCGGTTTCCTCAAGAGGACTTCAATCCAAAAAGACTGTTTAACACATTCCAAAAATTAGTTTCCAAAGTATGATGAACATCAAATGTGGACACTATAAATTAGAATAGCAACAACACAAATAATAACATTGAAAAACCTGCAACTTAATAGACCGAACAGCAAAAATGTGCCAGATAACATCGAAGACCAAACAAAACCATGGGATGGGGGGACCGCAGAGGGAAGTAGAGGAATGGTGTGGGGAAAGGACAAGACAAGTCCAAACCGCCCCACATGCAAGACTGGAGAGACAAAAAATAAATAAATATGTATGCATATGTATAGTTACATAGTTAGTCAGGTTGAAAAAAGACACATGTCCATCCAGTTAAACCTATAGAGATATGAAAAAAAAAGCCTAAACAGAAAGTTATGCCCACAATTACCCACTGTTGATCCAAGTACCCCCCAAAAAAACACTTTAAAGCATGGTTCAATTTGCTCCAATAGGGGAAAAAATCCTTCCTGATCCCATAAGGCAATCGGATATTCCCGGGATCAACAATCTCTGATGCTTAATATACCTATAACAACTAAATATCCAGTAATAATCTGTGCATTTAGGAATACATCCTTTCCGTGTGCAAAGGTTAATCCGATTTTCCTCCAGACACAAAGAGTGCCCCCTTGTCCTTTGCAGTGACCTTAAAGTGAATCATTAGGGCACCAAGCTCACTATATAGACCATTTATGCATTTATACATGGTGATCATGTCCCCCCTTAATTGCATCTTCTCCAGAGAGAACACATTCATGTTAGTTAATCTCTTCTCATAGCTGAGCTCCTCCATGCCTCTTATGGGTTTAGTCGCCCTTCGCTGCACCTTTTCCAGTTGCACAACATCCTTTTTGTGAACTGGTGCCCAAAACGGAACTGCATATTCCAGATGAGGTCTTACTAATGCTTTCTACAGGGGCAGGATTATGTATCTACCTCTGGTGTCATCTGCAAACACAGAAATAGTCCTGTTAATCCCCAATTCTATGTCATTTAGAAATAGGTTAAAAGGTAAGGGGTCCAACACTGAACCTTAGGGGACACCACTAACAACCTCAGACCATGCAGAGTATGAATCATTGATCCCCACTCTCTCTCTCTCTCTCTCTCTCTCTCTCTATATATATATATATATATATATAAAGAAATATATATATATATATATAGGGAAATCAATAAATATTATATGAGCAAATGTAGGTATCATTGCTCATTAATCATAGCCTTACATAAGAGACACAATGTCTATCAATATTAACTAATAATGTGAATACATCCCATTAAGGGGCAGTTAATTATTTTATATTGTGTATAAATTGTGATAGAGACTAAATAGATAATCCGATGCAAATAAAGCAAAAGCTGTAGATAAAGAAATGTGTTCCTATAATAGAAGTAGAAGTGAAAATTAATGTGATATAAATATAAATCAAAATAATAATAATAAATATGTGCAATAGGTGCAGTGTTCGCATATATAAACATGCTGTATCCAATACAGAAAAAAGGCTCAAATAGTGAAGAACTTGCAAATTAGTATGTAGATTGGAAGGTGTTGAATAAGTGATCAAAAAGTGAGTGAGTGAAAATACAAATAACAAACAACCACTCTACATGCAAACATAAATGAAAAGAAGGGGAACAAAAATTAAGAACAAAGGATAAATCAACCCCCAATAATATCTATGTACCTGTGCTTAATCCAAAAACGGTGCCATGGCGTGCCAGCCATGACATCTGCTTTAAATATGCTTCCCTCACGGTCACGCGACATCGCCCCGCCCCCTTGTAATGAGAGGCAGGCTTGCCGCGTGACGTGGGATGCCACACCTTATGCATTTGTTTCAGTCACTGATTACTGTTTTTTTGTATTGTTCATTGTTGTAGCTCGGCACATTTAGTTATTCCTTTTTCACTAATACACACTCATAGTGGGAGTACATTCTATTGCGTTGTAGCTGTTAGTTTGCTTATTGGTGCAGTTCATGTTTATATATATATTTCTTTAAAAAAAACCTCTCCCAAGTGCATGCATACTTGGGTTTGGTAAAATGCTAATTTGATCACGGATATGTATACTAGTAATTGGGGTGTGAAACAATGCTGTTATTCCTACTATCCACCGATAATTGTAATCCAGTTATAGAAAAACAGGATGTGGCTTTAAAAAAGGAGTTGTTGAAAACACAAAATAATTCAAATTACAACAGGCTGCCCTGACACCGATGGGTTCAATTTTCTTTACATCATCTTAACATTCCAAAGCAAACAGATATCTGCTAATCTGGGCCGCTGATCTTTATAGTCCTTACCATAAAGCCCTAATTACCTAAGTGGGGCACCAGGCATAACCTAATAACCTTTCTATTGGTACCCATCATAAACATTTAATGAAAAGTCAACAGCGCACATCCTCATGATTCATGCCTCATGCCCCATGGCAGCACCATGATGTGCCTGCTTTGTTCCTTGGCTCCCTCAGTACACAAGCGCCAGTGGGCCCCATAATATCTGCACCGGGTTCGTTATCCGGTGGGCCACTCATTTCAGCACCAGGAGTGTCAGATGTTCAGATCGGTATTCAACGGGCCCCCCGATCTCTGCACTGGGAGTGTCAGAAGAACTCCCGGCGCAGAGACTGGGGACCCGCTGGCTGCCAGATACCGATCTGATGCTATCCGGGGGCTGGCAAGCCCCACCATCTCTGAGCAGGGGATGGTGCTTGGGCCTCCAGGCTCAGGTCTCTCTCACTATGTTAAGGGGCTTTTCCAGCATATGTAGAACAATAATTTATTCCACAGAGGACTGAACAGTGATGAGGAGATATTTCATAGTAATCATTCTTCATGAAATTGATAAAATGTGTCATCGGATGTCTTGAGATGTATCTACACTCACACGTTTTCTCCGGTGCAGATATCCGCCCAGTGCTGGATGTAGTTTGGATTGTCCATGAAAAATTAAGATTGTAGTCCCCTGATGCACACGAGGGTGAGGGTGAGTGGGTGTAGATTTTTTATTTTTTATGCTGGGTGTGCAGCTTCTTGGAATGCGGACCGGGGTGTCCGACGTTTGTCAAAGGGAACAAAAAATGGGGACAGAAGCGCTACTACCATAAGTGATTTGATTTAAGCAAAAGTAAAAAACTTACCAAGAAGTAAATGCTGATGCAATATCATTGATGAGGGGTGGATGGATGGGAAACCTCCACTGGTGGGAATTGTGGGCAATTAATTGTGCTTAATGCACCCTTAAAATCCATCAATATTACCTTTAACACTACCGTTATTACCTGCATTTTTGCAACCAATTTTGAGAAACACTTTTTTGAGAAACATGTTTGTTATATGTCCCTACCCAGATAGCAAGAAATTGAGCTGCAAGTTTGAAAATTACTTGCTAAACTATTGCAGACTTGCCAAGCTTCACAATTTTGTTGCACAATTACAGCAAGTCTGCATTGCAAGTCTCCAGACCAGCGAGCTTGCAGAGCTCTTGCTAAGACCTGCACGACTCTTGCTGTAGACTTGCCAAGCAAATTTGCTACAAATTCAAAAAGTGTCAACCAGAACTTGTGCTGCAAGTGTTCTGCAAGTCTACAACTTGCCAGGAATATGTGCAGCAAGTTAACAAAAATTACAATGTCACCCTGCCACGAGTTTGTGCCAAGTTATCCTTGCTATCTGGGTATCAGGGCGGACCTACCGCCGGTAGGACAGCACAGTCCCCTTCTTGTGGGCACAATTAATTGCCCACAAGAATCGTTAGTTCTAAATTTTGCGTTGGGGCCCCACAGCGGGCCCCCCATCTCTGCGCCGGCAGTGTCGGAGGAACGGATGATCCAACTCTCCCGGCACAGAGGCGGGGACCCCCAGGCCGCCGGACACCGATCCGGTGCTATCTGGCGGCTGGCAAGCTCCACCATCTCTGAGAAGGGGACTGTGGTGGCGCCCTGATACCCAGATAGCAAGGATAACTTGGCACAAACTCGTGGCAGGGTGAAATTGTAATTTTTGTTAACTTGCTGCACATATTCCTGGCAAGTTGTAGACTTGCAGAACACTTGCAGCACAAGTTCTAGTTGACACTTTCTGAATTTGTAGCAAATTTGCTTGGCAAGTCTACAGCAAGAGTCGTGCAGGTCTTAGCAAGAGCTTTGCAAGCTCGCCGGTCTGGAGACTTGCAATGCAGACTTGCTGTAATTGTGCAACAAAATTGTGAAGCTTAACAAGTCTGCAATAGTTTAGCAAGTCATTTTCAAACTTGCAGCTCAATTGCTTACTATCTGGGTAGGAACATATAACAAACATGTTTCTCAAAAAGGTGTTTCTCATAATTGGAGTGTTGAAGGTAATATTGATGGATTTTAAGGGTGCATTAGGCTTTAAATGGCACCTGAGGGTTAGGAAAGCTTTATTCAACTATCCAGAACCTCTGCTTTTGCTTAAAATGGTCCCTTATTGAACTTGACAAGTACTAAAGGGCAGCCCAGATTGCTCAACTTTCTTTACTTCACACTACTTAGATTACTCCACTATGGATCTGCTTGGAGATTCCCAACTGTGACCCTGTCCCGATCTCCGCTCTCTTGTGGCTCCCCCGTTCCATTCGTCCACCAACCCTAAGTCGGATGATACCTCATAGTCTGAGTATTTGGGATTCAGTCTGCTCCCCCTTTAATCTCTGGTCTCCTTCTATGCCCCTTTTCCCCATCACACACACTCCTCTCTTTCCAATGGGGGACGAACAACCTGACTCCTTTCAGTGGTGGATCACCCATCACTTTTCTCATGTGTATCATTTTCTGTCCTTCCATAGATTCCCAGAATGGTCAACATTAAGGGAGAACCACGACATTCCAAAGGTGGAATTCTTTCATTATTTGCAGCTTTGACACTGGATTTCTCTCCTGAGAGGTTCAGAACCCTCTTACATTAAGACACCATTTGAGAGCATATGTCTCTGTACCCCTGGAGCCCCAGGTATCATCTTCTCCTTATACTCAATGCTTAACGCTCCACCTGCTTCCCTGTCCTATGTTAACAAATGGAATTCAGACCTTCCCACTATGCCCCTTACCCTAAAGGAGGGGAATTGGCAAGACATCAGGTCTCATGTAGCCAAGTGTTCATTTACCACCTAGATCCTTGAATCTGCCTACAAGGTCCTCCTAAAGTGGTACTGGGTTCCAGCACGGATAGCTAAGGTAATCCTGACATATAATGACAGATATTTTAGGGGTTGTGATCAATTGGGAGATGTTCTGCACATTTGGTGGAAATGCCCTAAACTGGCCTCAGTTTGGTCTAGGGTATTTGGCCTGGTATTTTCTATTTTTAATTTTCCAGTTCATATGGACCGACATTTTGCTGTTCTCCACCATAAACTTCCCGCTCTTTCATCCTCTCAACAGACGTTACTAACCTACCTCTTTTTGGCTGCAAAACAGATGATCGCCAGGGTGTGGAAGTCCCCCATGGTCCCTTTTTCAGAAGTCTTCTCTTGCATGAACTCAATACTGATCAATAAAAAGCTGTCTATTGTACTGGGAGACACTCATACTAAATTTTTCAAGATTTCTGGATTTCCTACGCCCTTCTGACCCTCAATCTTTCTAGCCTGCATTGCTCCGTGTGAGACTTGTACTTGGGCTTTTCAAGAACGTTGTTTAGAATGTACCCTAAGTACATTCTAAACAACAACAACAAAAACAGAAAAAGAATGAATTGTTTTTATTTTTTTAAGCAAATTTTACCTCAGCAGCTCAACCAGTGAAACTGAGACATCAATTTTGCGGCAAAATACATTTTGCCAAGATCACTTATGAAGGGATCTCATGCTCTATGTTAGTGTAGCGTTCACCCCCGAAGGAGCCGCTGGAATATAGATTGTAAACCCTCACGGGCAGGCCCCTCCTTACCATCTTGTCTTGAATTGTATTGTGACTGTAATGTCTTCCTTATATTGTAAATCGTGTAAACTATTGGCGCTATATAAATCCTGTATAATAATAATAATATACGGGTACTTCTGTGTAACCTCTGTGATAGACCTCAGGTAATGGATCCACAGCACACCAGCACACATTATGAGGTTTTGTAAAAGTTTTACTAAACAAATAACATACTACCCAATAAATGAATGAACAGGTACAACAATAAAAAATAAACAGCAAGTAATAGAAGCACTTTAAATATGCAGATTAGGGATGCACCGATACCGATACAAGCATCGGTATCGGCGGCGATACCGAGTATTTGCATGAGTACTCGTACTCGTGCAAATACTCCAAAACATAAAACGAGTACCTGTGCCGTGTCCACCATCTTCAGGGACCCGGATCCGCCGCACACAGGACCTCCATCGCGTCTTCAATCAAGCAAGATGGCCGCGACCTCCTCTGTCATCTGCTCCATTCTGACCTTCTCCCGCTGGTTGGCCGATTGGATGATTGACAGGCTTCCTCACCAGTCAGGAGTGACTGGTGAGGAAGCCTGACCCTAATGCAGATAAATCATAGCTATTGCTGACTATCTGCATATGTCAACAGTACTGAATTGACTAGTATAATTCTATCAGCAAACTATGAAGGCAAAGTCTCAGTCCAAACAGACCCGGGTCTTAAACCTACTGGTCAGTGGTATTTAATTCGGCTAGCCATCGATGGGGTCCAAATCCTGCTTGTACAGATGGTTTAGACACAATATCCCTGTGGCCAATGACCTCTCACCACTCCTGCAGCTTAGTTTGTAGTTTCCAGCATTGCTAGATGAAAAGAGGTAGTTTCTCCTCTACAGCCAACAGCTTTCAGGTTCCAGCAGAAGCAGCAGCAGCCAGTGCCACACATAGCAGTAGCAAAACTTGTAGCGGGTCTTTGTACAATCCAATCACTCAGGAAAGGGCTGGCAGGGTCTCTTTCTGATACAGCAATCACTGGATCCCATTATGGAGCGTTTCCCACACTGTAGAAGAACCTTTCAGCAGGATTCCTCAGTAGGAAAGCAGACAGTCACAGGCACTGGAATCACAGATACTGTTCAGCAGACAGTCATCATGTTAGGATGGTGGTGTGGGCCCGTAGTGACGAGGAGGACCTCCCTTGCAACCCCGTCTGATGACCACTGGGGTTGAGAACAGGAGGGTTCAGGCAGGGGATGCACGAGTGCCGGATGCAGATCTTGAGATTCACGAGGTCTACTTGGTGACCTGGCAGAATAGCCGTCATGCTTGAAGGATTCAGCAAAAGGGAGAGTAAGAGACAAGCCGACGTATTGACGAGGAGGACCTCCCTTGCAACCCCGTCTGATGACCACTGGGGTTGAGAACAGGAGGGTTCAGGCAGGGGATGCACGAGTGCCGGATGCAGATCTTGAGATTCACGAGGTCTACTTGGTGACCTGGCAGAATAGCCGTCATGCTTGAAGGATTCAGCAAAAGGGAGAGTAAGAGACAAGCCGGGTCAAATACGTGCGGGCAGCAGAGTACAAGGGGTTAACCAGAGAGGGGTCTATAGACAAGCCGGGTCAATAACGTGCGGGCAGCAGAGTACCAGGGGTTAACCAGAGAAGGGTCTAGAGACAAGCCGGGTTGATAACGTGCGGGCAGCAGAGTACAAGGGGTTAACCAGAGAGGAGTCTATAGACAAGCCGGGTCGGTAATTAGGAAGGCACTGGAGACAGGAATCACAATGGGGAAGGAGCAGGAACAAGGCAAGGCAAATGAAACAATGGGAACAGGCATAAGGCACAGCAGAACCCTCCAGTGCTGGCTGAAGATCACCCAGCACTGAATGGGCGTCCTGCGGCGCCTTATATAGACCGAGGGCGTGCTACTGCGCATACGCCAGCGTGATGACGTCACCGCGCCGTATTGCCGCGATGATGTCACGCCACGTGGGGCGTGACCCGCCGGGCCGTCTTGCATCTGCGCCTGCACGGCCGGAACGTGCCGGTGGACGCCCTCTCTGTCTGCGTCCCCGCAGAGGGACTCGGTATCTCCCGCCAGCAGGTACCTGACACATCATCTGCAAACACCTCAGGTTTTATCTCTCTCCTGAGATGACTAGGAGACAACACATCACAATCCAGCCACTGGCAAATCCCTTGCCGATCTGAGCACGTTCTGAGAGAAGGTTCAGTCCTCTTTCTCTTCCAGATCACAAAGCCTCCTGGGTCTTGTAGTTCAGTGCAGCATGACATCCACAGTCTCTTTCTGTGTTGAAACTCCAAATCCGCAAACACCTCAATCCTGCTGAGAGTTAAAGTGACATTAAACCCTCAGATTTTTTTACATAAACCAATACTGTAATGTGCGCCTTACTGTAATCCATGGTAGTTTCCCTTCTCTTTGCTGCTCTTCCTTTTAAATCCTCATGTCTTCTCATGCTTGGGGAGAACTTCCCTTTGCAGCTCAGGGCCTCTTCCTGTAGTGCTGGCACAGGTTACAAACCAATACACAGACACCATATATCCATTCCTGAGACAAGGCAGTCTGCTGCAAAACAGAAGTCCTGCCCAGCATGAGAAGATATACAGATTTAAAAGGAAGAGCAGCAAAGAGAAATTCAGCAAAAGGGAGAGTAAGAGACAAGCCGGGTCAAATACGTGCGGGCAGCAGAGTACAAGGGGTTAACCAGAGAGGGGTCTATAGACAAGCCGGGTCAATAACGTGCGGGCAGCAGAGTACCAGGGGTTAACCAGAGAAGGGTCTAGAGACAAGCCGGGTTGATAACGTGCGGGCAGCAGAGTACAAGGGGTTAACCAGAGAGGAGTCTATAGACAAGCCGGGTCGGTAATTAGGAAGGCACTGGAGACAGGAATCACAATGGGGAAGGAGCAGGAACAAGGCAAGGCAAATGAAACAATGGGAACAGGCATAAGGCACAGCAGAACCCTCCAGTGCTGGCTGAAGATCACCCAGCACTGAATGGGCGTCCTGCGGCGCCTTATATAGACCGAGGGCGTGCTACTGCGCATACGCCAGCGTGATGACGTCACCGCGCCGTATTGCCGCGATGATGTCACGCCGCGTGGGGCGTGACCCGCCGGGCCGTCTTGCATCTGCGCCTGCACGGCCGGAACGTGCCGGTGGACGCCCTCTCTGTCTGCGTCCCCGCAGAGGGACTCGGCATCTCCCGCCAGCAGGTACCTGACACATCATCTGCAAACACCTCAGGTTTTATCTCTCTCCTGAGATGACTAGGAGACAACACATCACAATCCAGCCACTGGCAAATCCCTTGCCGATCTGAGCACGTTCTGAGAGAAGGTTCAGTCCTCTTTCTCTTCCAGATCACAAAGCCTCCTGGGTCTTGTAGTTCAGTGCAGCATGACATCCACAGTCTCTTTCTGTGTTGAAACTCCAAATCCGCAAACACCTCAATCCTGCTGAGAGTTAAAGTGACATTAAACCCTCAGATTTTTTTACATAAACCAATACTGTAATGTGCGCCTTACTGTAATCCATGGTAGTTTCCCTTCTCTTTGCTGCTCTTCCTTTTAAATCCTCATGTCTTCTCATGCTTGGGGAGAACTTCCCTTTGCAGCTCAGGGCCTCTTCCTGTAGTGCTGGCACAGGTTACAAACCAATACACAGACACCATATATCCATTCCTGAGACAAGGCAGTCTGCTGCAAAACAGAAGTCCTGCCCAGCATGAGAAGATATACAGATTTAAAAGGAAGAGCAGCAAAGAGAAGGGAAACAACCATGGATTACAGTAAGGCACACATTACAGTATTGTTTCATGTTAAACAATCTGAGGGTTTAATGTCACTTTAAGCCAATCAAGTCTTTGTAGCAACATACAGTCTTAAAGCGGCATGGCTCTTAAAAGGGAAATAATATGTTATTTATATGTAATATATATTTACATAAATAATGGTCCGCTACATTAAATTTTTCATTTACCAAACTCCACTTATAACTAAAATAACACTGTTGGGTGGACTGACTCCTTAAAGTGACACTATATTCATGAGTTAAATCTTAAAAATTGCATCCAAGTGCCTTAACTATTAACAGAAATGTAGAACCTCTAGAACCTCTAATCATCTCTGAATTGGTGCTAACACTGTCCTTGCTTCAGGAGGGTAGCTACTTTTGTTTCCCATGGCCTCTATGTGTGTTGAAAAGTAGCCACTTGCTCCAAGGTCGCTCCCGTGATAGACTAAAATCTGAATACAAATAAGTAAACTAAATGTTAGATTGTAGTCCAATCCCAGGATCGAGCTTGGAGTGGTCCTACCCTCTGGAAGGTAGGACAGTGTCAGTATGAATTAAGAGATGATTTGATGATCTACAGCCAAGTGATGCACACATAAGGTACATTTTGATAATCGTTAAGGTCCTTGAATACATTTTTAAACTTTAACTTCTGATTTTAGTGTCACTTTAACAAACTTGTTTTGTCATTTACAAATGTAATAACAATCTATAACACATACAAATATATGTATAAGCTTAAGGCATTATCAATATGCAAGATTTGATTTAAAATGAATAGGAAAAATTCTTAAACATCAGCACCAGCAGGTTGTTACATTTAGAAATGGTATGATTTATTTGGTCGCTCTAGATAACAATATTTTGTAAATTACACAACAATTCATTGAGTTACTTTTACTCTATTAAAGCTAAAATGATAAATTACAATAAATAATTTTTCTATGAAATTAGACATATAATAGATTGAATACAGTCACTGTTAAGACCTTCTCAAGAATTACTCTGAAATATTATTGCTTCAATTAAACATATTGACCCTTTGGCATTATGACTTAGTAAATTACACTGTTCCTAGCTCTAATTTATAAATTTATATCCTCTTCCAGCACTAGAAAGAGATTTCCGCAATATTAACATAATGGGACCTTTTCAGTTAAATGATGAATCGGACCTATTGCAGACACCTGAGGTGAGGATAATTTAGTGTAGGTAATTTAACACACACAAAAAAAGTAATTTTACTCCTCATTAATGAAGTGTGTAATTGTTAGACTGCATTACCAACGTATTACTTTATACATATTTTCTTCTGGCTTCAACCACTGTCATATATGGTACCACGACCAGGTAAGAGATTAACTATTTATGTATTTATTAGGGATAAGATGTTGATATCCTTAGTTCCAGTTTTGTCTAGATAGGAAGGACAATCCCCTGGTAGGTGGAAAAGACCATGTCTTTAGCAGACAGGTGGATTATATACATGAACTACTGAAAATTAACATGAAATATGAGGCCAGAGAAAAATATTACAACATCATAAAGATTAATAGACCACAAAACAAATGAGTAATGAAGCAGTCCTATTTCTTATGCTGTAGATAATACAGACCCTAACAACAAAAAAGCGACCAAAAAAGGTGAAGAAAACATTGAGGCTGAAATGATAAAGTATGCAGGAGATCAGCTCTATATTCATGAAAATCCACTGTAAACATCTGATAAAGAAAGAAAATGTCAGATCACTGGAGTACATCTAAGCTATAAAAAAAAAAACATGATAAAGTCATTGCAAAAAGTATGGTAAAATACATTTGCTTAGTGGTATGTGCTAGATTTTATCTTTCGCAATTTGAAAAGAAATCTGATTAAGAAATTACCTTTTGAGGATTTAAAAGATCCTAAAAAACGTCAGTTTCACGCAATGCTAGGTTCACAGTGAACTTTGACTGGCTGCAGTTCATCTCAATAGGAAACTTATGGTAGCATTCACCAAAGTGTCATAAGCAAATCCCCATAATGCATTTCATGAAATGTGAACTATGTTCAAAAATTGGGGATTTTCAAAAGCTCCAGTCCCCTCCCTCCGCTAGGGACATCTGACATTTAGAGCAATTTCAGGGAGATTTATTGACTGCTGTACAGTGATAAACAAGAGATACCTAAAGAGTTATACAGTGATTGATATATACAGTATATCTATATGTATAGATCTATATATATATATATATATATAGATCTATATATATATATATATATATAGATCTATATATATATATATATATATAGATCTATATATATATATATATATATAGATCTATATATATATATATATATATAGATCTATATATATATATATATATATAGATCTATATATATATATATATATATAGATCTATATATATATATATATATATAGATCTATATATATATATATATATATAGATCTATATATATATATATATATATAGATCTATATATATATATATATATATAGATCTATATATATATATATATATATAGATCTATATATATATATATATATATAGATCTATATATATATATATATATATAGATCTATATATATATATATATATATAGATCTATATATATATATATATATATAGATCTATATATATATATATATATATAGATCTATATATATATATATATATATAGATCTATATATATATATATATATATAGATCTATATATATATATATATATATAGATCTATATATATATATATATATATAGATCTATATATATATATATATATATAGATCTATATATATATATATATATATAGATCTATATATATATATATATATATAGATCTATATATATATATATATATATAGATCTATATATATATATATATATATAGATCTATATATATATATATATATATAATGTATATATACCACAATCAAATGGATGTTTCACACTCCAAATATTTTATCAAGGATGCCGACAACAGGAACCAGTCCACAATTCTCCAATATATAGCAAAAAACAACATAGGCATTGCAGGACTTCAATCTTCATCTTTATTTGAATCACATATAAGGCAACAGTTTCTAACCCAAAATGGTTCTTTCTCAAGCCCACAAGTGTATTTTATTGTCCACTGTACATTAGATTTTAAACCTGGCAAGCGCCCACATCTCATTTAATATATTGCCGAAAAGGCAATACCCTCGGGTTCACGTAACTGTGCATCATCCGCTGGAAGTGGTTATACCAAGAACATGGCTGCTCCTATGTGATAAATATTTGCGCAAATACCGTGCAACAAGCATCTTTTTATTCAACAGGGCCTCCTCTTTCAGAAAATATATAATTGTTTGGGGGTCTGAAGCTTTTTTCTAGCCAAAAAATCAGATTTTATCATGTGTGCGCAACTGTAAGAAATTGCTCTGGGCAGTATGTGGTTCATGAGTGTATAAATGTTTTAATATGTGCGTTTCCTTATTTTGCC
The DNA here is from genome assembly GCF_000935625.1 of Nanorana parkeri. Classification (NCBI taxonomy): domain Eukaryota; kingdom Metazoa; phylum Chordata; class Amphibia; order Anura; family Dicroglossidae; genus Nanorana; species Nanorana parkeri. Next base: position 586,005 of record NW_017307193.1, read on the forward strand.
AAAGGCAGTTTGGGTTGGGCACTTGGGTTCAAACACATGCGCCATCACTATCCTAGTCTGACAGTGACGCAGACGAGTGGCCAGAGGTAGCGGGGGATCACGTCACTTCCGGCCAGTCTGGCGGCAGAGGAGGACAGGCACCAGCAGCAGGAGCAGGTAAGAAGAGCTGGGAGGGAGATGCAGCCCCAACCAGCCCACATGAGACCCCTGCAGAGCCCACCATAGGGAGTCTCAGGTGGGCTGTGCGGGGTCTCAGGTGGGTCCTGTGCCCAGTGCGTTACTAAGCCCAGAGTCCAGAACATTACTAAGCCCTGAGTCTGGCGCATTATGAAGCCCTGCGTCCAGGCGGTGTTACTAAGCCCTGCGTCCGGCGCGTTACTAAGCCCTGTGTCCGGCGCGTTACTAAGTCCTGTGTGCGGCGCGTTACTAAGCCCTGTGCCCTGCGCGTTACTAAGCACTGTGCCCGGTGCGTTACTAAGCCCTGTGTCCGGCACGTTACTAAGCCCTGTGTCCGGCGCGTTACTAAGCCCTGTGTCTGGCGCGTTACTAAGCCCTGTGTCCGGTGCGTAACTAAGCCCAGAGCAATAGCGCTCTGCGCGACTAAGCCCAGAGCCCGGCGCGCGACTAAGCCCAGAGCCCGGCTCGCTACTAAGCCCAGAGCCCGGCGCTACTAAGACCAGAGCCCAGCACGCTACTAAGCCAAGAGCCCGGCATGCTACTAAGCTCAGAGCCCGACGTGCTACTAAGCCCAGAGCCCGGTGCATTGCCATATAAATGTATTGCTGGGATTTGTAGTCCCCCTACAAGCAGGGCCATTCTACATTCGAGTTTAAGCTCCTCTATACAAAGAATGATGTGACTGGCTCAGTGTTCTCTGTACAGCACTGCGGTATGTCAGAGCTATATAAATGTATTATAATAATTAGGGATGTCCCGATACCGATGCTAGCATCTGAATTGGGCCCGATACAGGGCATTTTGACAAGTACTTGTCAAAATGCCTTGAAGCCTAGCGCCGAAATTTATGATGGCTGCCCTGGAAGAATGTACCTATTGTCCATGGATACAAGAAGGAAGTACTTTTATTTTACCTAACAAAAGGAAATTTATTGCCAAACACTTTGCGGATTGTTCTACCACAGCTGTAGTATACCTTATGAGCTGCAGCTGTGGTTCTTTTTACGTAGGAAAAACAAAACGACAATTACGCCATAGAATATGCGATCATGTATACTTAATATCAAGAGGGATAACATCCACTCCAATCAGCCACCATGTAGGTCTTATACATAATTTCGACTCATCATGCATGAAATTCAGAGTGTTGGAAAGAGTACATGAGAATAATAGGGGAGGTGATATTGACGCAGAAGTACTTATGAGGGAAACTAGGTGGATATATACACTACAGGCGACTAAATCTCCAGGCCTGAATGAGGATATAAGTTACAAAACTTTCCTATGCTAAAAGTAAAATATTTGATTTCTTTATAGCGATTATAGATTGAAGTTATAGAACATACAAAATGACTCGTTATTAAAATATAAGGTAAATTATTCTCTTTACTTAGAAAGTTAAGATTAATGTTTATAAAATTATGTTATGGTAGTGTCTACTATGTTTCTTTCTGATCATGTGGACGGTGGTGGTCTATACGGGGGGAAAGAAATCACTTAGAAATCTCTGACACTAATTATGGGGTTTTGTGATATGGACTGTTTCCCTTTAAGATTAACTAAGCTTGGAAAGCTTTGGAATGTATCTAATCTACAATACTAGTTTTGTGGTTAGAAAGGGGTTAAATGATTTTGATGTCTATATCTAATTAAGACTTCCTAGCAGGAAGTGACATATCCTCTTTAGATTAATGTTTTTTTGAGACTCCTTTCCTTATGCGCATGCACTTCAAGCCTCTTTTTGGGTAGCGTATGTGCACAAATGGCCCCTATGCCGGACGTGTCGTCATAATGACGCTTTTGGTGTTCAGCGAGGAGGGATACATAAGAGGGGGTTTCGAGATAGACACTCTCAGATGGTTGGAACTCAGGAGTGAGAAAAGAGAAAAAAGAATTGGACATATTTCTGATAGGAAACAAACTCATGGAGACATTTTGTTTTGTGATTGGGTGTACCCATGTGAAAAGGCTTCATATGCCTGTGTAACTCTCCTTCTTTGAAGGAATTGCTACTATTTGAATATATGATATTCACATACTTCATTTTATTAAAAAAAAGTGTGCCTGTGTTATCCTTGGGGTACCTTAAAAGTCCAAACTCTCTAATTTCTTTTTTCATATAAATTACTAGGATGTGGTATTCCCCCTTTTATGCATACTTCATTGTATGGCAATTAACTATTTGTATCATATTAACTCCTGGTGAAGAGGTCCTTGAGTGACTTAATCCTTTTGTATGAAATTTTGAGGACAACAGATAAAATATCTGCCTAGGTTCAGTTTGCGAACATTTTCATGAATTATGCTCACAGACCTTGCAGTGAACCCCACTGAATCATTTTACTTAATTCCAGCAATTTGTAGGGCTAATAAGTAATACATTTTCAAACAAAAGGCAGGGGAAGCCAAACACTGCCATGGGGACACGTACAAATGCCAAAATTAAAATATAAAAAAAAGAAACAGTATCTCTCCCTACACAAAATTGTCAGATTTCCCAATGGCCCCTTTTCAAAAGGGCATCTGTCAGTTCTGATAAGCAGCGAAACCATGCACAGATCCCCTGCTGACCAGAGCAGTACAGACCAGATGTCACTGAACTGACTCGACCTATGTTAGGTCTATGGGGAGCCGGATGTAAACGCACGTGTCCTGTCACGATCAGCCAAATGTAATTCTATTCTGTTTGGATATCCTGACAGATCCGGGGGTAATCGTATGTAAGTGGGCTCACAACCGTTTAGATCCGGCTGCCCAGCGACTAATATTGGGCTTACGATCAGATCTGTCTGAAGTTTTTGGCCCAAAAATGTATGATTAATGAACTTTGCAAATCCCTAGAATTCACGTGAACCTTTTTGTTAAAAATGTATAGTTCTAGAGACACTAGAGAGGCATTGTGAAGATGTGTTAAATGGTACAGCGCTAAACGTCCTTCATTGATGGATATACAAAGATCAAACTGTTATGATCCCAGCTTGGAGCATTCATATGAAAAATGTATAAAAAATGTATAAAAAAGTGTCAGTGACATCTATATGAATAAAGTGAAAAAAGTGTAAAAAAACTGACAGTGTGTAAAAGGATATTGATCCAAAATAAAAATGTCAAAAAACAACTGTTCAGTGGATCGTAAAAAATGTATCAAATATAAAACCTGTGTTTAACCACTTCAAGACCAGGTGTTTAGACCCCCTTCCTGGCCAGGCCATTTTTCAGTGTATGAATGAAAAATACGCTCATAGCGTAATAAATTCCAGTTTTATTAGATCAAAAACATATAAATAAATAAAAAAAGCGCTAAAATTGAGTTCGTATTAAAAGCCGGCTGGTCACTTAAGCGTGACTTCTTAGACTGGAACAATTCTAAAAACTATAGAAACCAATTTTTTGTATATATTTTTTAGTCCTTGGTTTATATATTATTTATTCATTTAATATTATTGTTCTCCATTAGCGCAAGTTCTTTCAAATAACTAGAGAGGCATTATTTGTCTATTCACTTATTTGTCTATTTGACATTTACTAGCTTCATGTTTGCTATTTTTTCGCCTCTTCTGATTTTCTACATTTTGCACTTTGCTAGACTGTTTTTAAATAGCTTAAAGAATGACTGGTGAATCCATGTGAATGTATTATGACTGGATCCCCCTTCTATATAAATAGGACACCTACAGAGCAGTTGTTTTTTATTCGCAGAATGTAATACTCCAAAGTTAGTTATTAAACAAATAAAGATGTAATGAATTATGAGTATACCTCTATGGCATTTATGTAAATAATGACATTTCCTGCAGATGTGACATTTGATATGATTCAGGGCACTTTGCATTTACTTCATTCCTATGCATCGTACATCCCTTGTTTTATGTATGTACTGTTTTTACCTTTAGGGTTTGCATTTATCAACTTTTTTTCTGGCAGTTATTGATTCATACAGATCATTTTGGGTGCAAACAAATCTATGCTTTTATTATTCCTAAACAAAAATATTTTAGTTTTCTACAGAACATAGTAAGACAAAAATAATACTTAAAAAAATAAGCTACATTGCAAGCTATTAGTACATATTGGTATTTATTATATCTGTTCATTTGTGTGATTTTGGTTAAACGGATATTCTTTTCTAAAACACTCTGCCCCCTGACACATTAAATTTAAAGTCAGTCATGGGCAAAAGTCAGTGAATAATATTGTGGTTGTGTGTGATTCACTTGATAAAGAGTAGCAGAAGTTTATGTCCCAAGGCAAAAACATAGATTCTATTCAGCCCCCCGCTTTGTATGGATCATTGGTTTATTTTGTGTTACAGTGTAGCTGAAATTAAATAACTACAGTCAACTGAAAAATGTAAACTTTTACATAAAGTAAACCTCATGTTCTGTGTATGCCAGAAAAAGATATATAATAAAACAATATTTTGATTCAGTCAAAGCTATAATACTACAGAAGTCCCCTGGAGGTAAGAACAAAAAAAAAGGAGTTCTGGATAGAAAGTAAGAATTGAGGAATATGTCAGCAGGCAGTATCTCAGAGTTCTTAAATAATATATCAGAAACCCCAAGATATAATGTAGAGAATTAAAGTCAATGAGAGGCATAACATCAACGAGGGGCAGGTTAAAGTAGAAGGAACAGATCAGCCACCTTATTCCATCAGAGAGCACAGTTCCACAGGTGCAGTCCAATGGAAACCCTAGGTCCACTCAGCAGTCTTGGCCTTTTTTCATATATATGCAGTAATTTTGACACCACATGCAATGAGAGACACATGGCTATTCACCACAAATCTTGGTGGGAGCAGCAAATTAATGCTACCAGTTGTTACTCAAAGGTCTGCAATCTTACTCCTTCTCGTCCTCTTTCCACCTGTTTCCACAGGAATATCCATCTGCATCCGCTGCAACATCTGTGACCTCAAGTAATAGTGATAAGGCTGGGAGTCTAGCAAGGAATAGCTCATTGCACATCAAGGAAGAGAGTTAGCATAGGGCCACACTTAGCAGAGCTAAGTGTAGCTTTCAACTCAAAAGCTCTAAATCCAACCCTACCATCGGCCCGAATGGGTATTCCTTGCTGTGATGGAAAGGATTTATGCTATGCCATACTGAGGTGTTGCTGGCCAGCTAATAGTCAAGGACTCTTGCTGCAACATCAGGCAACTCTTTAGAGATGGAAGGGTCAGGAATGTATCAGAAAATAGTGAAAATCCTGTTCATAACCCAGGAAGGGGTTAAAGGGTCTGTGTTAGAAAATAAATAGGTATTGTTTAAAGTATCAAAGCACATAAGTGTGAGTAAAAAGGTTGGGATCAATGAGCCAAAAGAGGGTTCTTGCAGTAAACTTGATACAGCCCTTAAAGCACAGAGAAAAATTGTAGGTGTTGAACATAGGTTCTAACCAGCCAGAGGTCTGGTTAGAGACCGGGTTGCTTATAGTAACTGCCAGATGTTCAGACATTTATTTGCAGAATATTCAACAGCAGATGAGTCAGTGTTTCATAAGGTTGCTATGGGAGATAGCTTTTCATCTGTGTGAGTCAGAAACAGTATAAGAAAAATGAACATTGTCCCTTAATGTAAACAAGCCACTGGGTGACAAGTCATTCCTTTAGTGGCAGCAGTAATACCACTTCTAATTAAATTACATCTGAGTGCAGCAGCCAGAGGTTTAAATCTGGGCATTTACTTTGCCTGTATGGCAAATTTCGAACAGCTCAGGTGTGGGCCAAACTCATTGTCGACCCAAACCTAAAGCTCATCCCTAGTGTAAAACTAATTGGAGACAAGTGGGTTTTTCCCACAAAAAATAATATTTTCTAGTCATTGTTACTGACACTTGGGGAGCTTGTGTCTAAGTTTTGTCTGGCCTACACAGACAGACTGCCGAGCCAGATGATGTCTGAGAGAGGCTGAGACTGGGGCAGCCCTAGCCTAAAGAGGAATAGACAGAACTGTGTACCAAAAATAGCCAGGAGGCTAAACATTTGTGTTTGTTGTTATGACACACAACCCCTGCTTGGGCAAAACACTGTGTTACGTTGGCATTTGGATGAATACAAATGGGTAGAAACCTGTAAAATGCATTCTGCTGAGTGGACAGGTAGCCCCATGAGTCTGTTATGTTAGCTGACAATCTTGTCTTTTTGATTGAGTAAAGCTTATAATTCTGCTTATTGCTAAAGAGCAGGCCCCAGTGCAGAATGGGATTTCTAGGTAAGACAGGGAATAGTCATCCCCACAGGTTCCCTTAAACATTAAAGCAATTCTTGACAATTTATTTTAGAGTCTTAACTGCATTTCAAAGTACTGTCTGCCAGAAACCCCAAGGAAAAGAAAAGTGTAAATACTTGTTACAGCAATGTTCTAATATCATTTCAATGACGTTCCGTCATAGGAAGGTAACTATACCAAGTCACAGAAGGGTCTGTACTAAAAGGATCACAATTAGTTTAATAAGTTAAATTTGTCATTATCATCCACTGGAAAACTGATAAATGATTAGCTATAAAAAGGCAGAAGCTCCAGTATCTATAGTGTCTTGGGACATTTGAAATCTTCAGCTGAAGATGGCAAATATAGGAAGAAAGGTGATCCCTTTTAGGTGCTATTAAGTTGTGTTGGAGTTATTGCCATTAACTTCAGCTGAAGATGTCGTTGCTCTTTAGACACTAAAGGTGGCCATACACTTTACAACCATCGCAAGACCCTAGTCTTGCGATGGTTGTAAAGTAATTTAAAAAACGTACAATCTGCCCTTGGACAGGCAGATCGTACTTGCGATCATCGCAAGCCCGCCCCGCACACCGGCCCGTTGGGCATTTGTCTAAGGAGCATGCCACAAACCAGCCGAAAATCGTAAGATTTTCGGCTGGTTTTCGAACATGCTCCTTAGACAAAAGACGTGCGACCGTACAGTAAAAACGGTGGCACGCCTGCCATACACTTTGCGATTATCGTACGATCGCAGGATTTCCCGCCATTATCGTGTGATAATCGCACAGTGTATGGGCACCTTAAGGGCATAGTTAAGGCTAAATATATTTGGTTTCCTTAGATTCACCTGTATTCACTGGCCTTTTAAAGGCATTAAAGTGGACATTTACCCCCTAAAAATTACATCAGCATACAGCTCTGCATGCTGGTATGAAATCATCTTACATTCATTAGTTAAACAAACATATTTTCATTTTATTTACAAATTCTTGTCTTCCACTCCCTTGTTCTCTTTAGAAAAAGTGATGTAACATATTATTAGGCTCAAATGACCTAGCATCAAAAAACAAATAAATTAGATATATTAATATTTATAGGAGGTATTATTCAGAACATCTAAATATTTGATGTCTTTACAAATAAAATATTTCTATACGGTGAAGGTATAAAATATTTACATATGATATTTAATATTAACCTGACAAAATAAACATGATACATAAAAATATATATTTATAAAGCAGTGCCAGTGAATGCAACATCCACTAAACGTTTTTTGCTGGCATATGAGATAATGATTCAGCTGCAGTGACTGCTTAGGTAAAGGTCACAGGCACTACCTTTTAAATATGTATGAAAATGTGCAGAACACATATTCCCTTGAAGTCACACTGGCCACTGTTTCCAACTTGCATCCTAGCAATCTGATCTCTTGTGAGCCCTTCAGGGCTGCACGCATTGTAAAATTACCAGAAGACTGACAGGTTGTGTAGAGAGACATGACTGGAAAAGGGTAGGCAGAGAAAATTTTCCTTTTCCCCATTCCTCTTTCCACACAGCCTGTCAGGCTTCTCCTATCTGTGAGTGTCTAAAGGTGCCCATACACCTTACGAATTTGTTCGATATTTGTTAAGGTGCCCATACACTGCACGATTCTCCTACGAGAATCGCGGGAAATCCTGCGATCGTACGAGAATCGTACAGTGTATGGAAGCGTGCGACCGTTCCTACTGTACGGTCACATGACTTTTGTATTTTGAGCATGTTGGAAAACCAGCCGAGAATCGTACGATTTTCAGCTGGTTTTTAACATGATCGAGAGACAACTGCCAAACGGGCCTGTGTGTGCACGCACACACTGCCCGTTCAGCATTGCAGTCATCGGAAGCCCGCCCCTCAGGGGGGTGGGCTTGCGATGATCGCAGGTACGATCTGCCTGTCCAAGATGGGCAGATCGTATGTTTTTTTAAGTACTTTACAACCCTCGCAAAGACAAAAGTCTTGCGAGGGTTGTAAAGTGTATGGGCACCTTAAGGTTGATGGGCAGTGTACAACCGCAAATACTGTACAATTGATCGACTTTTGACTAACCAGCAGGTTAGAAAACTTCGGTCGATCTTACGATTTTCACAAGGTTGGTGGCGTTTCCATACGTCAAATTTTGTACGATCTACACTGCAAATGCGCAGACAAAAATACGTGCGGTCGGTAACCGCAATTCGTCCAGGTGCTTTCTTCAACTCCATATGTTGACTGGAGTGAGCCCTCTGCACCCCCCTCTCTGCTCTCTGCTCTCTGCTCTCTGTATTATTTGTACCTGTATCTACTTGTTCAATCTTAATTTTATTTTTATTTATTTTTATTCCCTCCCCCCATTATCTAGTTTAAAAGCTCCTCCAGTCTTTTAACCATTTCCCCCAAAAGTGCTGCACCTTCTCAATTAAGATGCAGCCTATCTCAGCTGAAGAGCCAGTAACTGACTGAGAAGTCGGCCCAGTTTTCCAGGAAACCAAAGCCCTTCCTCCGACACAAGCTCCAGAGCCACTTGTTCAGCTCACTCAACTCTCGCTGTCTCTCTGGAGTGACTCGTGGCACCGGCAATATCTCACAGAATACTACAATGGAGGTCCTTCTCTTCAATCTAGCACCTAGGTCCCTGAACTCACTCTTTAGGGCACTCCATTTGCCTCCAATTTTGTAATTGGTGCCGATGTGCACCATGACTGCTGGGTCGTGCCCAACCCCATCCAATAACCTGTACATCCGTTCCGCAATGTGCCGGACATGAGCCCCCGGCAAGCAGCACACTGTTTGACGTTCACGGTCCCAATGGCAAATCATCCTGTCTGTCCGCCTGATGATGGAATCCCCCACCACCTAGATCTGCCTCTCCTGACCCTCCATCCTGCTCCCATCCTTGCTGGAGCAATCACTCCCCCCTGCGGATAGAGGAGGCGTCCTGATCCAGCAGTGTTGCCCCTTATCTAACATCCCCAACATCCTGCAACCTGGCATATTTAATGGGGTGTATCAGGTCAAGGCTGACTTCTCTGGCACTCTTCCCCCTACCCCGCCTTCTAACGGTAACCCCGCTACCCACCTCGGGATCCTGCTCCTCAGACCCTTCCTCCCCATCTAATTTATTTTTACTAACCCAAGAGTTATTATATTAATGGCCTGTAGTTTAATACACTAAAGCCCTGGAGTTATTGTTCTAATGACCTGGAGATATTGAGCTACAGCCCTGTGGTTATTACTTTAAGGCCCTGGATTTATTGCACTAAGCCCCTGAGTTCTTACTTAACAGCCCTGGGGTTAATTACACTACAGCACAGGGGTTAATTTACACTACAGTCCTGGGGTTAATTACACTACAGCCCTGGGGTTATTGCTCTAGAGGACCTGTAGCTATCTCACTAAGCCCCTAAGCTTTTAACACAACTGCCCTGGGTTACTTATACTACTACTACTACCCTGGGGTTAATTTTACTACTACTGGCCTTGGGTTAATTATACTACCACTGCCCTGGGGTCAATTATACAACTACTGCCCTGGGGTTAATTATACAACTACTGCCCTGGGGTTAATTATACTACTACAGCCATGGGGTTAATTATACTACTACAGCCATGGGGTTAATTATGCTACTACAGCCCTGGAGTTATTGTACTTAACCAGTACTTAACCAGTAGTTATAATGCTATGCCCAGCAGTCTATATATTCTATATAACACTTCAAGTGTTGCTACACCTCCCTCAGCCTTTCTGCTGCAATATACTAAATGCTGTAAAATACAAAGCAAGACAATAAAATGCAATACAATACAATCCCCTTTTCCCACTATATGTATACTATATGTACCACTTAACCACTTAACCCCTACTTAAACTGCCCCTCCTTACTAGCTCTGAGACACACTACTCACTACTCCCCCCTCTTTTCATACGACCTTCTCTGACAGTCACTCCATTCTCACGTTCCTCTGATCCTCCTTCTCGATCGTCGGTCGTCCGTACTTCAACGCTCACCGCTCCCCCTTTCGTTCCTCCGGCTCTCACCCCTGATCAGTCTACTCAATCTTCTCAGTCCTCGCGTCCGTCCGTCCTCTTATCCATCCTCGGCACCGTTGCCGGCTTCCCTCATCCAGCTTCCCGTCCTCCAGACTCCGGTCCCACAGCTCCGGCCCCAGGCATCCCAGGCGTGCCGGCACCCTGCACGCCGCACGCCCGTCGCCCACATGCTCTGCTCTGCACTGCTCTGCTTCAGCTTCCGGTTCAGCAGTCAGCCTTCTGGTGTGAATGGTCAGCGTGGAGTAATGTGAATGGTCAGCGTGGAGTAATGTTGTGACGCTCACATAACCGGTACAGCACATCCAAGTACCAGTGTCATTCAGTGCCCCCAAGTATACGCACTAATAAAAATGTACAGCAGTGAGGAGGCATTTTAAATCCTCAGCATGTCTGGTGAGAGTGATGGAGAGGCCTGCCTCCCTGTCAGATTCTGGATCAGTGTATGAACCTGTGGAGAGCAGCAGTTCAGTATTCTCTGATTCAGGAGAAGTTGTCCCTGCAAAAAGATCCAGACGTTCTGTCCAACATCCAGCTGACATGCAGCAGCCAATCCCCAAGCGGAGGCAACCACTAGTTCCACCGCTCACCCCCAAGATCAGCCACGAATCATTAGGCCCCAAAGAGCACATACTAGTGTACTACCAGATGCACTTTCAAATCCCTTGTGGCTACCCTATAATACAGTGTACTGGTCCTCAAAACCAATCCATCACATGCCCCTATATTCTGCAACCATGTCCAGGACAAGATACAAATCGATCATGAGGTTTCTTCAACGACAATTCAACTTGCCCTCGCAGAAGTCACCCCACATATGATAGGCCCCAAAAATTAGGCCACTCATTTCCTGCCAAATGTTCTTAAATGTATTCCCCCGCAGCAAAATATTTGCATTGATGAATCCCTTATTCATTTCAGAGGCAGGCTTAATATAAAACATTATATCCCCAGCAAATGTGCCAGGTATGGGGTAAGTGAAAGAGCTTTGTGAAAGAGATGCTGGATACACATATGACTTCCGTGTGTATGAAGGCAAGGATAGCCATTTGGAGCCCCCTGGATGCCCATCATACATGGGAATCAGTGGAAGAATTGTGTGGGACCCATAGTCACCCCTATTCCACCAGGGATACCACCTCTATGTGGACAATTTTACAGCAGTATACCCCTGTTCAAACACCTCTTCCTACAAAAAAAAACCCAGCCTGTGGTACAGTGTGATCAAATCGGATTGGCTTTCCCCAAAATATTGTCCAAAATAAGCTGAAAAGGGGGGAGTCAGCAAGTCTGAGGAATGACAAACTTTTGGCTCTCAAATGGAAAGACAAACGGGATGTTTACATGCTGTCATCCATCCACCCTGACACATCAGTGGAAATACAAGGAAGATCTGGCCTGTCCCAAAAACCTCTGAGTGTCCACAAATACAATCTGTATATGGGTGGTGTTGATTTCAACAACCAGATGATGCAGCCCTACTTGGCAACCAGAAGATACGTTCACTGGTATAAAAAAGTTTCCATCTATCTTTTTCTATTGGCTATGTATAATTCATATGTAAGATACAAGTCTGCAGGAAGAGCGTAAGATACAAGTCTGCAGGAAGAGCTGGCTCTTACCTCCAATATCAAGAAGCAATTGTCACATCCCTGATTTACCAGGAAGGTACCCTGCTCCTGAAAGTCTTCAGTCTGATGCAGTCAGCAGGCTGCATGATAGACACTTCCCCGATAAAATTCCTTCCACCCCAGAAGACCGGACACCCCAAAGAAAATGTGTGTGTAGCAAAAAAGAAATAAGGCGGGTGTTAGGTCCGCGGTGTGGGCCCGAGATGATGAGGAGGACCTCCCTTGCAACCCTGTCTGATGAGCACTGGGTTGGAGACAGTGTGTGTCAGGCAGGGGGTGCACGGCTGCCGGATCAGGATACCAAGTGTCAGCAACAGGTAGTGTGCAGGCAGGATAGGCAGCCGTGCAGGATCCTAGAAGGCAAATAGAGAGGTCAGACAAGCCGGGTTGGTAACAGGCGGGCAGCGAAGTACAAGGCGGAATCCAATGGAGAGTCAAGAGGCAAGCCGGGTCAGTAGGAGGCAGGCAACAAGGTACAGAAGGGTAATCCAGGAGAATAGTCAGGGAGGAAGCCAGGTCACAGGTATCAAACAGGAGCAAGATCAACAGACGACTGGTGCTGGCTGAAAATCACACAGCAATGATCTAAAGCCCTGTGGGGCTTTAAATAGGCTGAAGGCGTGTACTGCGCGTGCGCTGCCGTGATGACGTCACCCGCGCACGCCAGTGTAATGACGTCACGCCGTGCGGGGCGGATCCCGCCGGGTCACAGGGCGTCTGCGTCTGCGCGGCCCAGTGATACTGCCGGGATGTCCCCTCCGTGTGTGTCCGCTCACACTGGCTCGTACTGGGACATTGTACGTCCCTCGGACCGGCACCCGACCTGGAGCCACTCGGACCGGGACCCGACAGCGGGACACATGTTACCATTGTCCCAACTGTCGCTCAAAATCAAAGACTGCTTCCGCCTCTACAATACCTTACTGAAATCATAATGTACGTATGGTGAAGATGTTTATGGGCTTGACTAGCTGATATTTGCCTGTGCCCGATCTCCTGTGTACCGACTTCCACATTTCTGCCTGCTGCCCTGACTAATACTTTGCCTGCATACCGACCACCACTCTGTATGCCTCCTAAACTGATCCTTGCATGTCTGTCAAATACATCTCTGCCTGCCACCTTGATTGATCCGTTGCCTGAATACTCACAACACCTCTGCCTGCCGCCTGAACTGACCTCAGCCTGCTTACTGACCACGTCTCTGCCTGCCGCCTGGACCGACCCTTTGCCCACATACTGACCAAGACTTTGCCTGCCACCTGAACTGACCTAGTTGACCACATTTCTTCCTGCTGCCTGTAGTAACCCATCTGCATGTCCAACTGACAATGTTCCATCCAAAACACCAGTCCCAGTCATCTTCTAGAAGACAGCTGCACTCCTGGAACCACAGGTACTGTTTTGTTTACCTTTTGTCAAGCTTCCTGTACTTCCTGGTCACTGAACATAGCATTGTGTATAATTCCTGGGTTTAGCCAAGTACCAGAAGGTCTGCTTGGCTTGGGGGAATGGGGTCATACCATTCCCCCAAAGTGCTCCATACCAAATACCATGGAGATCTTTGTAAGCCTCATGGTGCTCCATGGTATTTACTCCCCTCTCTCTTTGGCTAGGCTGTCTAAAATTCTCACATGTGTGGTATCCCCATACTCAGGAGGAGTAGCAGAATGTGTTATGGGGTGTAATTCTGAGTATGACCATGCTATGTGTTAGTAATAGCTTATTAATTTACCACTTTGTGAAAATTTTAATTTTCTTCATTTTCAAAAATTTGTGACAAAAAAATTAAATCTTCAAAGTACTCACTATGCCACTTATTAAATACCTTGGGGTGTCTACTTTTCAAAATGGAGTCATTTTGTGGGAGTTTTTATTGCCCTTTCACTCCAGGGCCTCCGAAAATGTAACAGGTAGTCAGGGAATCAGATGATTAATGTATGCCCCTTGAAAGCCTCATGGTGCTCCTTGGATGTGTGGCCCCTCTATGCAGCTAGGCTGTGAAAAAGTTTCACATGTGTGGTATCCCCATACTCGGAAGGAGTAGCAGAATGTGTTTTGGGGTGTAATTCTGAGTATACCCATACTGTGTATAAGAAATATCTTATTAACTGACAACTTTGTTAAATTTCCATTTTCTTTCTTCATTTTTCAAAAACTTGTGGCAAAAAAAATCTTGAAAGCACTCACCATGCCACTTATTAAATACCTTGGGGTATCTGCTTTGCAAAATGGGGTCATTTTATGGGAGTTTCTATTGTCCTGGCACTCCAGGGCCTCCAAAAAACACCATGCATCTTATCAAATACCTGTTGGTGTCTGCTTTCCAAAATGGGGGCATTTTGTGGATGTTTCTACTGTCTGGTGACTGGTATTTTAGGGTCTCAAGAAATGTGATAGGCAGTCAGGGCACCAGGGTTGATACATTTCCAATATATATACCATTGTTTTGTAGACTGTATAACTGTAAGACATTCTAATAAATGTATACTTATTTCGATTTTTTTACCAAAGAAATGTAGCAGAACACATTTTGGCCTAAATGTATGAAGAAAGATTATCTCTTTGCAATGTTTCATTAACATGATATAAGGAAAACAGATTGTTTTTTTTTACATTTTCAGTATTTGTTTTTTATATAGTAAAAAATAAAAACCCCAGTGGTGATTAAATACCACCAAAAGAAAGCTCCATATGTCCCACACAAATGGTAAAAAAATAATTTCCGTACAGCATTGCATGACAGAATAAATGTCAGTCATAGTACTGCAGCGCTGAATACTGAATAATGGCCTGGCCAGAAAGGGAGTGTAAACACCTGGTCTTCAAGTGGTTAAACCACGGTATGCTATTAATTCTAAATATTTTATTTTTATTTAGAGTCCCCCTTATATTACTAATTTCATAACATGTGTAAGATAAATCTATGTGAAAAAAAATCATAAAGCAGATAAATACAGCAGTTGTTTCCTGCTAATATCACATGGGTTTTGTAGACATGATGTCATAATCTTTAGTATCATGTTCTCTGCAGCTCAAAAAACCCTTTGGTATCGTTAGCCCTGAAGAGATGATAGCATGAGAGATGATCTTCATATACAGTATGCACTAAAGCAAAGTTATAGTGTTGTGCTAGTACACAGAGGCACAACAAGGCAAGTTACTTCCCTTCTCCCTGTTCCCAGTGCCTCTTTTCTCCCTCTTCCCTTCTAGCTCATTGTCAGGAAAATCAGGTGTGTGGTCTTGATCAAAGACCTGCAAATATGCATGGTCAAGCGTGTAACTATGCCAGGACAAATGTGCATTGGCATTGCCCGCATTGATAGGCCTACACTTTTGAGCCTGGGATTACATGGTTAATGCACAGAATCATGAGCATATTTAAGTATGGACTGCATAGTTATACCAGAATTTCATCAAGGGAAGTTCCTGAGTGGTCATCGGTTTCTGATTCTTGTGACCTGATTGGTGCACTTTCTCCTGTGATTTGACCCAGCTTGTCTCACCCTGCTATATCTCAGTCCTCTGGTTTCTGACTCTGGCTTTGTATCCTGACTAATTCTGCTTTGTACGTCTAATGCCCAGCTATATGACCTTGACTTGCTTCACAACTTTGCTTCTGGATTACTCCCTGTGTTCTTTTGTTCCTTGTGAACCAAACTAACTTGCGCTAACGGAAATAGTAAAACTAAATTAAGATGGATTAAAATTTAAAATAGATATTAATATGACCCCGGAGCTAAAATTTCTAAAACCAAAAAGGAAAAAAGCTGCTGAACTCAGGCTAAAAGCCTACAGAATAATGGTGTAATGAAGTGTACAGCGCTAAATGCCCTTCAGGAAATTAGATAACGGTAGGGATCATATGGTGTCACCTCCGTGTCAAGCAATCGTGAAACAGTGTATATATAATAAATATTTGTGTAAAAACTTATAGTACGTTATAAAATGTGTCAGCAGGTGTCATAAAAGGCGTGTCATACATGAACCTTAATAAATAAATAAACAAAAATCTTCAAAGAACATGTGTCATATATGTGAAAAAAATATTATTGTGAAAACA